>NC_091951.1:328086210-328161210 GCF_031021105.1 Erythrolamprus reginae | reverse complement strand
ATTCTATGTATATATGCCATATGTATAGATACATATTACACACAGACAAACAAAAATATACATTATCTACTATAGAAACTGTTCTGTCTGGGTCACTCTGGAAGCTATGACCAACCCAACAAGATAAGCCAGACACACCGGTTGAATCCAAACACAGTTTTATAATGGTAAAGAGAAAAGAAGCCAACAGAAAATGTCCTTACAGATCAGGAAAACACTGGAACTCCAAATAGATACACGAATGCAATTGTTCATACAGAAAAACAGGATCCTTAATGCCAGACAAGGCTGTTGAGCTAACAGACACACAACTCCCACCAGTCTTCAAGGCTGCTGGGCCACGAGCCAGGAATAAAAACTCTGAGAGAAAATGCAGATAACACCAACTCCCCTTTGATAACACTCCACGCTGCCAGAATGGTTCTCATGCCTTATAAACCCTTCCCTGCTAATGAGGACCACACCCAACCCCCTGGTGTTCCTCATTCAATGCTGATAATATCTACGCAGTTGATTTCTTCTTTGAGCTATGCGTCTCTGCCGCATACTAATGATAGCTTGTGCATCATCATCCAGGGACTCCAGAGAATCAAAGCTACTTGCTGGAGATAGCCCTTCCCCAGGACTCCCAGGCTTTGCATCAGCATCACTTTCGTGACTGCTGTCTGCACTGTCCGACTGCAAACAACTCTCCTCTCCGCTCTCAGCCTCCTCCGGGCATGGAGCCAGCAGAGACGCAGCTGGTCTTTGATCTGGCTCAGCTGAACCACAACAAAAAACTGTATGTGTATATACTGTTTTTATGAGATTATTAATTTAAATTGTAACTAGATGGGTGGGCATTGGATTTGGTATTATGTACTGTACTGTTTTTTTATTATTGTTGTGAGCCGCCCCGAGTTTGCGGAGAGGGGCGGCATATAAATCCAATAAACCTAACCTAACCTAACCTACATACACACATGCACACACCAAACAGCTCTTCTAAAATTATACACATTCAACCTCATTTACTGCAACAGGAAAAACATACCCAGAGCCCAGAAGGGAAAAAAAGAAAAGAAAAAAATCAACATTTTTCTATCGGTTCTGCGTACCTGACCAAATATTTTCTACTGGTTCTGCTTACCTGACCATACCTGTAGGAGCCCATCGCTGCCTAGATTTAACTTAAAAGAAAAACACCTTTTGAAGTTATAACTTCAGAATTCATGCATTGACTTTGTTTTTATATTACTTTTCAGACTTTTATTTTGTCTCAAAGAAAGGAGGAGATAGTTTTTCAGGGTTGGAAAACAGTGATGAGCAATATGCAGACAATTAAATGCAGTTAGGCTGGACTGATATTCTATTCTTGGCAATCCTGCCCAAATAGAAACCGTGGCTGTTGTTCCTTTGGCTGATGGAGGAAGCCAGAATTAATGATGTGCTGAAAATCTGCTTTACAGTTCCTCAAATATTTCTTTTCCTATGAAAGACACTTCTGTTTTTCTATCTTAGTCTTAGGATGTTTAAGATTTCCCCCCCCTTCAAGTCTACCTCGGTGGTGGTTTGATCTTTTTTTTCTTGGAAGGGTTAGAAGCTACAACTGCTGCTGATTTCTGTATTATCCCTTTCCTTCACACTGTAAATTTACTCAGCCCAATCTGAAAAGAGATGAAAATAAGTCTCCGCAATTTCTCCTTTTATGGAGACTACAGTATATGACCCAGGAGGAGGTCAGAATAGGTTGCCGTTTAGCTCCCCAGGATCAAATTTTATTTATTATTACTTATTAAGAAAATTTATATGATTGCTACTATCAGTGATTCTAAGCAGCTTTACAGGGATAAAACACCACTACAAAAACCAATAACCACTCACCTGCTGATGATAACAAACACACAACCCATTTGATGGTCTCCATAACATTCAGTGGAAGTGAATGGAAGCAGTGGAAGTGATGTGCCAGTGTCTGGAGGCTGTTGGGGCCTGGATGGGTGTCAACAGACTTAAACTCAACCCTGATAAGATGGAGTGGCTGTGGGTTTTGCCTCCCAAGGACAGCTCCATCTGTCTGTCCATTACCCTGGGGGGGGGATTATTGGGCATCATCCTCGATCCACAGCTCACATTAGAGAAACATCTTTCAGCTGTGGCGAGGGAGGCATTTGCCCAGGTTCGCCTGGTGCACCAGTTGTGGCCCTATCTGGACCGGGAGTCACTGCTCACAGTTACTCATGCCCTCATCACTTCGAGGTTCGACTATTGTATCACTCTCTAAATGGGAAACTTCAGATCGTGCAGAATGCAGCTGCGAGAGCAATCATGGGCTTTCCTAAGTATGCCCATGTCACCCCAACACTCCGCAGTCTGCATTGGTTGCCGATCAGTTTCCGGTCACAATTCAAAGTGCTAGTTATGACCTATAAAGCCCTTCATGGCACCGGACCAGGATATCTGTGAGACTGCCTTCTGCCACATGAATCCCAGCGGCCAGTTAGGTCCCACAGAGTTGGTCTTCTCCGGGTCCCATTAACTAATCAATGCCCCCACCCTCCTTGCCTTTCGTAAACTCCTTAAAACCCACCTCTGTCATCAGGCTTGGGGGAACTGAGACATCCCCCCCTTGCCTATGTAGTTTTGTGCATGATATGACTGTGTATATATATTTTATCTATTGGGTGTTTTTTTTCCTTTTTAGACTTTTTAATGTAAAACTGTTATTTTAGATTTTAAGTGTTAGATTTGTTACTATGTATTGTTTTTATCATTGTTGTGAGCCGCCCCGAGTCTACGGAGAGGGGCGGCATACAAATCTAAATAATAATAATAATAATAATAATAATAATAATAATAATAATAATAATAATAATAATAATAATAATAATATAATGGGCCCAGGCCCATAGGCAGAACCACATTTATATACACATTTATTTATATTGATAGTTATTTTATTTTGGAGGTGTAGACTTCATCAGGATTGGACTATAGCAATAGAAAGTCTTGAATTAAGTCTCTTGAGGGGTTTCCCCCCCTTGAATTCCAGAAGCAACCCATCCCCAACCTCCCCATCCGCACACACCCCTGTAAGTCCCCTTGAACATAACTGGTTGTGAGTTGCTTTTGTCCCTTTTAAGTTGCTAAACCCAGAGCTGCTTAAGTTTCCCAAGCTTTCAGTTCTCTAAGCACTTTTGTACACTTAATTCTGGGAGACTGGAAGGCTCAAGAGATTTGTAATGGGATATAGCATACTTCCTCTCTGAAGTTGCTGCCTTCTATTTAACCCCATGTTGGTAATGATAAAAACTATGATCAATAATGACTGTGTAGCGGTTTTTACACAGGACTACACGCTTGGTGGTCTCAGTCTTATTCCCTAAAGACAGGTAGCCTACTTCATATCATATCATAAAATAGACACAACTATTGAAATGGACTAGTAGTCTCAACAGATGTTGAGGGATACAAAGGCATAGAATCTAAATTTCCTTCTTTGCCATCCATCCAATGGGTAATAAATTGCCACTAGCAATTTATTTATCAAGAAGCCTAGTGGAAAAGCTGCTATGAATGACAACTGCTATGAATGACAATTCTGTTGTTGTGGTGAAACCTACCTAGAGAGTTCTTAAAATAATAAACAAAACAACAACGAACTACAAACTCTGCCACTTTCTCTGTAAAAATAACCCCCTTTTTGGTGTGTGTGTGTGTGTGTCTTTAAGCTGTTTAAGACTTTCTTTTCAAATCCTTTTGTTTTATTTATATTTATTTATTATTTATTTGATTTTTTTATTTTTATTTTTTTTATTTTTTATTAAATTGTTTTAAAAAGTATAGTCAAAAAAGTATATACATTGATATATTTACAATATTTGCAAAACACACAAAGAAGAACATATACACCGAAACAAACGAACTACAAACCCCGCCACTTCCTCTGTTAAAACTGAGCAGTCGGCGCCCAAACGGAACGAAGCAAGGGAGGTGGAAGGGGAACCAAAAAATAACCCCCTTTTTGGTGTGTCTGTGTGTGTGTCTTTAAGCTGTTTAAGACTTTCTTTTCAAATCCTTTTGTTTTATTTATTTATTTATTTATTATTTATTTGATTTATTTATTTTTTTATTTATTTTTATTTTTATTAAATTGTTTCAAAAAGTATAGTCAAAAAAGTATATACATTGATATATTTACAATATTTGCAAAACACAGACTAACTCATTTTTTTTTTTTAAAAACAGAAGAAATTCTGCAGCCTTTTTGGTGAATATAATATGTGAATAGAAGAATATATACACCGAAACAAACAAAACAAAACAAAACAAAAGAAAAAACACCATGAACAGTTACAAAATTACAAATAACATAAAAAGAAAATCTCATCGATTTTTTATAATGCCGCCCTTCTCCTTAGACTCAGGGCAGCTTACAACATGTTAGCAATAGCACTTTTTAACACAGCCAGCATATTGCTCCCATAATCCGGTCCTCATTTTACCCACCTCGGAAGGATGGAAGACTGAGTCAACCTTGAGCAGGTGATGAGATTTGAACTGCTGAACTACAGATCTACAGTCAGCTTTAGTGGTCTGAAGTACTGCACTCCACCTGCTGCTCTATCTTGGCTCCTTTTGATGGTATCTGAACTTGGTTGCTAGTATGGTATGTTACACCCATCTTGATGATACTTTCTAGTTGCTGTACTTCTCAACTGAAGAAACCAAGAGGGAAGAATTTGTTATCTTACCTTGATTCACATAATTGAAAAAGACTTAATAGAACAAAAGAAGAAGATATTTAATAATGTTACAAATTTGTAGCAGACTAACTCATTTTTTTAAAAAAAACCAGAAGAAATTCTGCAGCCTATTTGGTGAATATAATATTTATTTATTTTATTTATTTATTCATTTGTCCAATACACAAATACATAGGAAGAAAAATAGACATGTAGTAATATATATAAGGGTATATATTAGCGGAGAGGATATATGAAAGAAAGAAAATATATATGATAAGTGAGAGAAAGGAAAGACAATTGGACAGGGGACAAAAGGCACACCAGTGCACTTATGTACGCCCCTTACTGGCCTCTTGGAACTTGGAGAGGTCAATCGTGGAGAGTCTAAGGGAGAAATGTTGGGGGTTAGGGGTTGACACAATTGAGTCCAGTAATGAGTTCCATGCTTCGATAACTCCATTGTTGAAATCATATTTTTTACAGTCAAGTTTGGAGCGGTTCGTATTAAGTTTGAATCTGTTGCGTGCTCTTGTGTTGTTGCGGTTGTTGCGGTTGAAGCTGAATAGCAAGAAGAAATGTGAATAGCAAGAAGAAAGATCAGAATTCTATTAGAATTTTACCAAATTACTTGGGAAACAGTTCTATAGATTATACTTCCTGAATAATCTATGGAATGATGAATGGTTTAAAATAGGAATTATCCCCCCTTTTTTGTAATATATATATATATAAAGTAGAAGAGTTATTATTTTCTGACATTATTTATCTTTCAAAACAAGTCTTGGCTTGAGTTTTTCAAGAACTCATATTCTCTGCAACCTTATGGTTCCAGTATATATTAGAAAAGACAGATAATTGAGAAGCAAAGAGAAAATTGATAGAAGTTTTACAAGATGGATCTGCAAATGCAATCTCCAAATTGTCCCAATTGAGTTTAGTGATAGAGTTTGTTTCTTTATTTTTCCCTCTAAATACAAAAAAACCCCCCATAGACAGGGAAACTCTCCTACCAAAATGAGCACTAGTAAAAAACAAACAAACCCTGAAAAGCAGGAAATTCCACAATTGAAGTGGAAGTTAATGAAGAGAACCACAAAAGGTCTACCTCCACACACATCTGAGTGACTATTGGCAAAACAATCACATCTTCCATTTTTGATCAAACATGGACAAGAGATGTCAAACAAGTCAAAATCAAATCAGTACAAAAAAACCCCTGGATAAGTAGAGGGCAAAAATCACATTTTCTAACTGGAACCGTTAGAAAATAATAAAGTGGTCTTTGTCTTAGTGATTGTGTTTCACCTTGAGCGTCTTTTCAAGATAACTGTCAGATATGAGTCATACTTAATAAGCGTGCCAAAGATCTTGTCTCAGTGGAGAAATAAAGGACCGTGAAAGATTTAACATCTTACCTTCTACTGCATGAGCTCTTTCTTACAAACATCTGGTTCTTTTATTATTTCATAGCCTCTGAACCCAGTGCATGACATATTAAAATGTAACATTCTGCCCCTTTTCCTGCTCGCGGGATTCAAATTTAACAAGAATCCATTTATAATGTAATACTAAAGACAAGTTAAATGCCTTGGAAATAAGTTTGGAGAGGGGACGAATAAAACTAAGAGGCAAATCCTCTAAGTAGTTTGTGGGGAAATAAATCTGCCTTTTTTTATCATCTGAGGAGCATCAGTTTATATTTGAACGTTGGGTTTCTAACACTAAATTAGGACAGTACAGTAAGAAATCTGTGTTTAAATCTTCAAAATCATGTGACCAAGTGATAGCATATCGTTGGTATCCGTTACAATGGGTGGACAACCAATAGCTGTTGTCAGGATTTTGGCCTGCCTCTTGCTTGAAACTAATGAACTCAAAAAGACAACATGATAGGCATTTAGCCAGTTCATTAAACTCTAACTTTTGGCCAAAGAACAGCACAGAAAGAATCCCATCTGGAAGAATCAATGAAGAATGTTTTACCGAAAATAGATAAGGATGGATAAGATAATACTCTCAAGATTACGCTGATTTACTAATCAGTCACGACAATCAGAAGGCTTGTTCTTGATAAACATGGGGCTACCTTTGAAAAGTGTTCGGAAACTTCAGATCGTGCAGAATGCAGCTGCGAGAGCAGTCATGGACTTTCCCAAATATGCCCATGTTACACCAACACTCCGTAGTTTGCATTGGTTGCTGATCAGTTTCCGGTCACAATTCAAAGTGTTGGTTATGACCTATAAAGCCCTTCATGGCACTGGACCAGATTATCTCCGGGACCGCCTTCTGCTGCACGAATCCCAGCGACCAGTTAGGTCCCACAGAGTTGGCCTTCTCCGGGTCCCGTCGACTAAACAATGTCGTTTGGCGGGACCCAGGGGAAGAGCCTTCTCGGTGGCAGCCCCGGACCTTTAGAACCAACTCCCCCCAGAGATTAGAATTGCCCCCACCCTCCTTGCCTTTTGCAAGCTTCTTAATACCCACCTCTGCTGTCAGGCATGGGGGAACTGAGATATTCTTTCTTCCTAGGCCTTTACAATTTATGCATGGTATGTCTGTATGTATGTTTGGTTTTATAATAAGGTTTTTTTTAGTTGTTTAGTATTGGATTGTTACATGCTGTTTTTTGTCACTGTTGTTAGCCGCCCCGAGTCTGCAGAGAGGGGCGGCATACAAATCCAATAAGTAAGTAAGTAAGTAAGTAAGTAAGTAAGTAAGTAAGTAAGTAAGTAAGTAAGTAAGTAAGTAAGTAAACAAACAAACAAACAAACAAACAAATAAATAAACAAACTCCGTTGACTTTGGCGGAAAGTTCAGCCAGGTAATATTGATCACATAGTTTACACAATGAACCCAATTAAGAAGATAGAGCAACACTTGACTCAATTGAGTTTACTCAATCCCAATACGGTGTGGACAGGGATGGGCAGCAGGCAGGACGTGGTGGAATGCAGTTCCACCGGCGGAAATGAAGATGCGTACGCAGCTCCAGCTGATCAGCGGCTGTCACTTCCTGGATTACTGGTCTGGGCTCGGCTCTCTTTTTCCCCCTTCTGTTGCTGCTGCATCTGTGCTCCTTGCTTTTTTCCTCTTTCCTGGCCTCAGAAAAGCTTCCCTCTCTTCTGCCCGGCTCCCCTCCAGCTCACGTATTCACCTCCCATTTGATGTGCAAGCAGAAGACATGTGTGGAAACAACACCGGAAGCATTTATGCTTCTGGCAGCACCCATTCACCTAGCTACCCAACCTGAGGTGGGGGGACGACCCAGAAAGGAGAGCGCGGGAAACACGAGGTAAATTGTCACCCCAGCGAGCAACACTGGTAAGGTTGTAAGGTTGTAAGTCAAGGACTTAACAGTTCACCTGAACGATGATGATTTTTCAAGCCACTGCCACCTGGTCACATGGCCGGCAAGTCACTCCTACGCAGTCACATGACCATTAAGCCACACCCACAAAATAAGCCACACCCACAGTATGGCAGTAAAAATTTTGGCTGCCCATTACTGGGTGTGGATCAGAGGTCATCTACCTGTGTGTCTTTTTCTCTTTTATGAATGTCAGTTTCCAATAGCCTCTTTCAAAATGCTACTAGTTGAAGTTCAACAGCAGCTGAAAAGTCATGGATTCTCTGGTGTAGACAAATTTTTAATGGATTGCATTTATTGAAGTTATTGTGGGGCTAGGACACATTGGAACAGCTCCTGTGTTATACCGACACGCACACATGGACACAATTACTTTCTCTCTGCTTCATTTCTCACACCCAGTTGAGCCACATTTATCCTGCTCTTTCTTACAAGCAGCACTAATGTGATCATCAGTGAGCTGCTTTATATACTGTTTGATATCATCCGTACAGGAAGGAAGCAAGGGTGGATGTCCAAGCAATGTCCTATTGGACATTTTTCAAGGTTTTGTATCTGTGAAAAAACCTTTCCAGGATATTAAAATGTAACACCTTCACCGACGGAAGAAAGAGTTCGATTGTTGGGTGGGAATATGTTATTTTCATGCCTATGTTTTTCAATGCAAATTTCCATTTGGTTGATTCACAAGTGAATCTTGCTTCTAAAGGAACCAAGGAACTCCTTTCTTTTGCACATGAGCACTTTATTTGTTTCTCATGTACAGTTGCTGAATGGTTCGATAGTTCAGAATTTTACTGTTTCAAAATGTAGCCACACTACTGCATTGTGGGAAGATGGGTATTTGAATAGGTCTATACATTTAATTGTATATATTCATAATGGAAATGCTTCCCCAAAATACTGCATGGAAATGTGGCCTCCAGGAAGGACGTCTTCGTGACGTCAAAGCTCCGCCCATGGAATTCCCTATTGGAATTCCCCACCTCCGTTTCAGCCTCCAGATTGGCTGAAAACACCACCGTCGATCGCAAAAACGGCACTCCATCGGCCGCCGCCGCCCGACTGCAATCTTCTGAAACAGCTGGGTGCTTCTCGGCGGCCTCCGTAACCCAAACCCGAACCCCAACTTTTGACGAACTTCTGGGTTCGGCGTTCAGGAGAACGCCGAGAAGCACCCTGGCTGTTTCAGAAGGTGACAGGCAGGCGGTGGCGCTTCTCGGCGGCCTCCCGAACCTGAACCCGATAAGTTCGGCAAAAGTTCGGGTTCGGGTTTGGGAGAACACTGAGAAGCCCCCCGGCTGTTTCAAAAGGTGACAGCCAGGCAGGGGCACCCAGCGGAGTGCCATTTTGCGATCTGCGGTGGGTTCGTAAGTCGAAAAAAGTTCGTAAGAAGAGGCAAAAAATTTCCGAACCCCGGGTTCGTATCTCAAAATGTTCGTATCACGGGGGGTTCGTATCACGAGGTACCACTGTAAATGTTTTCCTTTATTTACAACAGCTTCTTTAGTGACCATTCAAAGTTGCAACAGCACTGAAAAAAGTGGTTTATAATCATTTTCCGCACCTACGACTATTGCTGCATCACATGATTTACATTTGGATGCTTGATAATTGGTTCATCTTTGTGATGGTTGCAGTGTCGCAGGGTCTTGTAGATGACCTATTGTGACCGTTTGATAAAGCAAGGTGAATGCAAAAGCCAGATTCACTTAACAAATGTAATTAACAAATGTGGCAAGAAAAATGTGGCAAACTCACTTAACAAATTTCTCACTTAGCAACATAAATTTTGGGCTCAACTGTGATTGTAAGTTGAGGACTACATGTATGGTGAAAAAAATCAGTGTTATTTATGTCCATCGGCCAGAAGAAGTATAGAATGTAGATATAGACGGATCCCATTTGTTGATGGTAATAATTTTGTGATTATTTGATTTTTTAAAAAAGTTACATGGAAGCTATCACATTTTCCATACAATTTCAATTTAACTTTTTTAAAAAAGAATCATTTATCACTTCATATTTTGAGGATACCTGAGCAAAGAAGAAATCATTCTTTATTCTCAGAAGTGTAGTTATTTTTAAACTTTTATTATTTAAATATACTGTACATGTTCAACCTATTTTTTTTAAAAAACAACAACAATAACCACAAAAAACACATACCGTGCACATTCTTTCTTTTTTTAAAATGATCAGATTGTGACAGGTTTATGATGGATACAGAAAGACATTTTGCATCTACCCATAAACTCTCTACCACAAGTCCCTTTAAAATGAGTCATATTGGTGCTTGGATTTGTTTCAAACAATATTTCACATTGAGAAGTTCCTTGTACATGTGCTCAATATTGGGACAATATTACTCTGGAAAACTGCAGCAAAGAGCTGCTATAGCACCACATTAACTTTGCAGGATTTTTAAAGTTATTTTTTTTTTTAAGAAAGCCCAAAAATCAGTGAAATAGCTACAAACATCTGCTAAGACATCTTCAAAAACCTATCTAAAGCAGACTCTGAATACGTTTAAGTCATTCCTCGTCAGTTTTTTTCCCTCCAAATTAATTTCTTTTCAACCTTTTCAATTATTTAACTATTTGAAAGAAAAATGACCCCCAAGCTCTAAAAATCTGCTTTCGTTAATGTGCTGTATTTTCAATTCTTATTTTAGAGGAAAATGATTTAAGAGAGAGAGAAAAAAATCTTTTCCTTTCAGAAAAAAATAGATCAATAGCTCAATTTATTAGGGATTTCATTACATTCTGCACAGTAAAAACAAATTTAAACCAGAAAAAAAAATGGATTCTTTTTCCTTCTCTAATAAACATCAAAGACATTTGGAAAGAAAAGTATAGACACGTTTATAAGGAGAGCAACATTGTTAACCTCCCACTTTGTATATCTTTACATCTGTTCACCTTAACTTTTATGTTTTATTAATAAATATTTTTATACCCAATCTTTTCCCCCCCCACAAGAAGCTTTTCTACAAATTTTTGAAGTCCTGTAATTATGAATGTTTACACATCTTCCCTTCCCCAAGACCCCAAGCCAATATTTGTTTGTACCACATCGACTCTTCTGGAGAGTGGTCATCCAATCCTTTCTTTGTCAACCAAACATTTATTTTTTGTTGTGGGTGGTCCACCATGCCTTGTCAGTTGCAATTATCAGTTTGAAAACAAAACAAAACAACAAAGGTAACACTAATAGGACAAGCCTTTCATTATGCAGCCACGATAGTGACCATCATAATCTCCAAATCGAACTGTTGGTAATTTTACAGAGAGTAAAGCACTTTTGTTCAACCACAATAAAAAATATTTTCGCCCAACCTTTCCCAGTCTGGTGAAACTCTGTTTTCTGGGAGCTGCATTTCACTATATCAGGCAGGGAAAGGTGATTTGTGCCAAATACTGTTTTGCCCACGTGACTCGAAGCAAAAGTCAGCCGGCAACGTCTAGTGAAAGCAGGGGGGGAGCTGCGCAAGACAATTATTCCACCATCTCATGTTTCTTGGGGGCTTGCATAAGGGAACACCCAGGCAAAGCATTTTGCACTTAAGGCTAAGCAACTGCAGTCTGAACATTTTGCAAGGCCAAATACATCCTAGGACCATGATGACGAAGCTATGGCCACAGGTGGCACACAGAGCCATATCTGAAGCCCTACTCAGCTCCATAACATATGTGTGCCCTGGCCAGCTGATTTTCGGCTTGTGTGAAGGCTCTGGAAAGGCGTTTTCAGCCTGTAGAGGGCCCCAGGGGGTGGGGTGGGGTAGTTTTGCCCTCCCCAGGCTTCAGGGAAGCCTCTGGATCCGGAGAGGAGGGCGAAAAGCCGGCCTACTGGTCTCAACGGAAGTCATGAAATTTGAACATGGGGGCTGTGCATGAAGGCATGGCAGCACATGGGTGGTCTCAGGTGCATGCACAAATCATAGGGAACAGGGGGACATTGAATTATGTGCACACACACTTTTGGCACCGAGGTAAAAAAGATTCGCCATCACTGTCCTAGGATATGTGTCAGGTCTAAATAATGATTGGCATAGGGCAGGGGTAGGCAAAGTTGTTGACTTCAACTCCCAGAATTCCTGAGCCAATCATGCTAGCTGTGGAATTCTGGGAGTTGAAGTCCATGTGTCATAGAAGAGCCAACTTTGCCTACCCCTGGCATAGGGCAATCTCATCCTCCCCTCCCCACACACAATGATATCAAAGTAGATTGACTTCAATTTGGAGACTTCCTAGCCACAAACAGGCTGGTGGAGAATCCTGTGATTTGAAACCCACTGTTCTGGAAGGCCCTTAGATTGAGGAAAGCTGCACAGGACAATTTAAATATAATCCTTCAAATAATATTGAATCATAGATAAAAAGACAAGGTTGAGATGAGAATATGATATGGTACAGGCACTGCCATGCATATATGCAAGGAAGTTTAGTTGGACTGGGTTTTACCTTTATTACATTGTATCTTATATTTATTATTTATTAATTAATTTAATTAACTAGATTTCTATGCCGCCCTTCTCAACTGACACATTACTGATGAATTTTCCTTATTCTACAGATAGTAGACTATTTTGTAGACTTAGCAACCATTTGAACTTCTGATGCATCTAACTGGAGTACTTATTGGATATGAAACTCTGACAGTGGTCCCTTCACCCCACCCACCCCAGTAATGTGACCTCACTATGGGCATTTACCAACCAAGGCTGCATCTATGCTGTTTGCAGTCACATCACTGCATTTTACAATGTTTTTGCAGCAACTAGCATTTAATTGCAATTTTTTTGGCAAAACCATGCCCATAGCAACTGCAGTGTTCATTTAACAACTACATACTTGCTTAATGACATCCATAAGAAGGTAATAAAATCAGGCCAGTCACATTTTACAACCATCACAAGTTACATTCATGATGGGCAGGTTCCATTATGGTCCTAAGTTAAAGACCACCTGTATAAACTTTATATCAATCTATATTACACTCTGGAATGATTTCCCCACTGGACATTTTTGGTTGATTTTTCAGGTAATGGGATAATGGAAAAGAGGACAATAAAAATCACCAACATGATCAACACTGTACAGTTATGCATTATTTTGAAAAGGATCCTATTTGTAAAGTATCTGTACCAAACTACTATTTCCAAACATTTTAAACCCATTCTTTTTGTGAGAAAAAAAAATACTAAAGAAAAATAACCTGCAGTATCAATATACTTAGCCCCTTAAAGTATTTTGAATATTAATATTCATTAAACAACAAACTACATTTGCTCTTAACTATAGACACTGCAAAGAAGACATAAGCATTTCTTCATTTATTTAGTGGGATACACTGTGAAGAGAGGGCTACGTGCTGGTTGGATGTACAGTTTCTACTTAACTTGTTCTAACAAAATGAATCTTGTTATGGTTATATTGATCCATAGTTCTCTAATGTTAAAGAGAAAAACAACAACAACAACAAATAAAACTCATATAATTTTTTTTCAGACTGAAAGAAGTTGATATGTTTAACTGAAGACTGCATTATTCAGTGTAAGCTATGGAAAAAGAACCCTCCATTAAAATTATGCCCGATATTACACTTTAGAGCAGGGGTGTCAAACTCGATTTTATTGAAGGCTGCCTCAGGATTTGGTTTGACCTCAGGGGACCGGCATGGGTGTGGCAGAGTGGGCACAGCCAGTTTGACGTCACTTGTGTTGGAGGTGCCAAGGATGCCCCAAGCAATTTGCCTGCGAAAATAGTCTCCCAAGCTCCATTTTTCACTGTGTCGGCTTCCATTTTCACTGGCAGAAGCACTGCAGGCTGGTCCTTCATTGTTCCCAGAGCAACTGCAGGCCAGATCTAAGCACCCCATGGGTCAGATCTGGTCCCCAGGCATTGCGTTTGACACCCCTGCTTTAGAGCCACTGCTTATATTTTGATAGACAAAGAAAGATGTTGCTTGTAGATCTGCTCTTAAGAGTTATATACACATAAGGAAGAAATAGTGGCTGCAATCCTCAAATAATTTATATCAGATCCATTCTCGTCAATATAGTTATAGTAGACTGTGCTAAAACGGCCAGGAATGGCTGTATGATTGACACAGTCCATTTTGTACCTTAAATCTTCACCCCAAGATGACAAGGCATTTCTTTCCCTCTGGGACTCACACTGACAAGAGACCACATTGTGGAGCCTTATATAGATCATGCACCCTTCATCCACAGGAGTTGGAGCTAGGATTACTTATTTGAATATATAATACACAAAAGCCTAGCCTCTAAAGATTGAAGTAGGAATAATAAATTTCTCAGCTTAGGAAGCAACGTCTATTTATTTTCCTCTAGTGGCCAAGGGGTGTAGTCAAGGGGTGAAATGATGTCACAGAAGAATTGGAGCAAGAGTTGGACTTCTCCCACTTTTATTGGTGGCCCATAGCTGAGAGTTAATGTAGCAGGATTATGGTGGTGGTAAGTACATTGCAATTGTTATGGGTGTGGGCACTCGGGCATATGCGATTATGTGTGTACATGAGCTTTTGGCACCTGAGGGAAAAAAAGGTTTGCCATCACTGTCTTAAGGTCTTCAAACTTGGCAACTTTAAGACTTGTGGACTTCATAGAAACATAGAAACATAGAAGATTGACGGCAGAAAAAGACCTCATGGTCCATCTAGTCTGCCCTTATACTATTTTCTGTATTTTATCTTAGGGTGGATATATGTTTATCCCAGGCATGTTTAAATTCAGTTACTGTGGATTTATCTACCACGTCTGCTGGAAGTTTGTTCCAAGGATCTACTACCCTTTCAGTAAAATAATATTTTCTCATGTTGCTTTTGATCTTTCCCCCAACTAACTTCAGATTGTGTCCCCTTGTTCTTGTGTTCACTTTCCTATTAAAAACACTTCCCTCCTGGACCTTATTTAACCCTTTAACATATTTAAATGTTTGATCATGTCCCCCCTTTTCCTTCTGTCCTCCAGACTATACAGATTGAGTTCATTCAGTCTTTCCTGATACGTTTTATTCTGAAGACCTTCCACCATTCTTGTGGCTCGTCTTTGGACCCGTTCAATTTTGTCAATATCTTTTTGTAGGTGAGGTCTCCAGAACTGGACGCAGTATTCCAAATGTGGTCTCACTAACACTCTATATAGCGGGATCACAATCTCCCTCTTCCTGCTTGTTATACCTCTAGCTATGCATCCAAGCATCCTACTTGTTTTCCCCACCACCTGACTGCACTGTTTACCCATTTTGAGACTGTCAGAAATCACTATCCCTAAGTCTTCAATTCCCAAAGTTGAAGATATGCTGGTTGGAGACTTCTGGGAGCTGAGATCCACAAGTATTAAAGTTGACAAGTTTGGAGACCCCTGTCTTAAACTGATATGCTCAAGAACATTGAACAGCTTTCAGCACTACAGAGCACAGCATAGATAGCACATGCTTCCAGTCATTACAGGAAAGTGTACATTTTCCTGCAAAGAGATAAAAGGAGTTTAGTCTTAATCTCCAGGGGTTTATGGAATAAGATTTTGCATTGGGTTTGATAGCAGAAATAAAACGCAATTTTCTTACCCTTCTGCAACTCCTATGCAATATTTGAAACAATCCTAACTTGAACTTTATTTAGATTGAGGATGCAAATTTCAACACCATGTATTTCAGGGCTGTTTTCTGAAACAGACTGCAGTCAAAGGAATGCCTTTTTCTATTTACTTATTTTGGGTGTGGTGATGTAAACCAATAGCTGCTCAGATGTTATCAGCTCCATGTACTTAATTCAATGTCTTTCTGAAAAGAAATTGCATTAGTATAAATAGCCTTTCTCATCCTCAGCAATGTTAAGATCCGAATTTTGGGAATTAAATTCCACACATTTTAAAGCAGCTGATATTTTTGAAAAAGCACTGGTATAACATGTGGCCATATATAGCTATAACTCCTTTAAAAAGAGAGAGAGAATAATTATGATTATGATTCAATTTCAATACCTTTAAGGTCAGGCATTAAATGACATTTAAACATCCAAATAAATTCTGCCCACTTCAAAACAGCAGCAAAACTCTGTAGATGGTGTTTTGTAGGATATTTTGGATCTGCGAGGGAAGCAGTAATTAAATATGTTGATAAAATGCACACAGATCCTGTTGCCATTTCCATTCATTTCTGATCTATTGATTTTAAGTGCAAATCTTAAAAGACAAATTTCAAGATGGGGGGGGGGGAAGGATGGGAACAACTGAACACAATCTACAATCCTATGTTTTTCTTTTGTGTTGTTCTGGCTGTATTTATGGAAATTTGGGCTAGGTTTCAAGGTTTGATTTTTGTCAATCTTGCAAAGAATATAGACAGCAGGAAAAGAACTGTTATGCAAGAGGAAGCAACTAAGAAAATCCTTCAAACAATCCAAAAAAAAGGAGAAGAAAGATATTTAACATCCTATTAAATAAATAACTTAGGGAGAAATACAAAGGCATGGCATTAGCATACAAAGAGATGGGGAATCATACTATTTATTTTGTTAGAACAACTTTAATATGCTTATATTTCTTAATCCTATTCATCTCTTCCATATGAGACCGTTCCAAAATCTTTTCTTCTTTCTGCATATGACCCATGTGCTTACAGTAAATGCTTAACTGTTCACTGGATCATTAGGCTTGAATGAAGTTCTTTTGATTTGAGTTAGTATTCCATAAATAACTTTCCCCAACATCGCCCCATTCATTGTCTCATATCCTTTCAGTTCCACCGGCAAGATAAAAAATAATAACCATAATTTGCTTGCACTGGAAAAAGCTCTGATCCCATTTGATCCAGCTTGTGTCTTGATTATAGGATATGACACGTAACTAATTAGAGGTACTTCATAATTCAACAGAGAGTAGAAAACCTTCCCCTTTCTGGTCATACAGACATCTGCTCTGTTTTTTTGCCTTCGCCTTTTGAGAGGACAAAATCCTGACAAAATCTTTGGTTCAGCTGCTATCAGTAGAAGAAGTCTTTCATCTGTGGATCAACTAACATCGGAAGAAAATGAGCAGTAGTGTTTTTCCGCCTGGTTCTCTGTCCTTTCCTCGTCCCGCCTTTTCCATTCAAAGCCACAAACATTTGCTTTCCTTTATTTTTCCAGGAGAATGAGGCGTACGTATTGTATCCATTTTCTTCGATCCTCTCCTTTAGTTTGCAGTCGTTGTTAAACTCTTTCTGTATGAAAGGAAAAACAAAACACAAAGAGACAAAAATACAGACCAAATCAGAAGCTGAGGAGGTATAATCAAAAGAAATAGATAACTTTGGGGTATGTTTAGAACCAATTTTTTTAATATACAGTGATACCTTGTCTTACAAACTTAATTGGTTCCAGGACGAGGTTCTTAAGGTGAAAAGTTTGCAAGATAAAACAATGTTTCCCATAGGAATCAATGGAAAAGCGATTAATGCGTGCAAGCCCAAAATTTACCCCTTTTCCCAGCCGAATCGCCTGTTTTTGTGCTGCTGGGATTTCCCTGAGGCTCCCCTCCATGGGAAACCCCACCTCCGGACTTCTGTGTTTTTGCGATGCTGCAGGGGAATCCCAGCATCACAAAATCGAGCGGTGAAATCGCAGCATCGCAAAAACACCGAAGTCCTTGAAACCCCACCTCCGGACCTCTGTGTTTTTGCGATGCTGCGATTTCACTGAGGCTCCCCTCGCTGGGAAACCCCACCTCCGGACTTCCATTGCCAGCAAAGCGCGCATTATTGCACTGCTGGGATTCCCCTGCAGCATCACAAAAACACGGAAGTCCGGAGGTGGGGTTTCCTATGGAGGGGAGCCTCAGGAGAATCCCAGCAGCGCAAAAATGGGTGCTTCGCTGGCAACAGAAGTCCGGAGGCGGGGCATCCCAGTGGCGGCAGTGGTTTGTAAGATGAAAATAGTTTGTAAGAAGAGGCAAAAAAATCTTAAACTCCGGGTTTGTATCTCGAAAAGTTTGTATGACGAGGCGTTTGTAAGACGAGGTATCACTGTATATGGTGGCTGTCCTTTCTATAGGGCTATGTCCCTTCATGCAACATTAAGTTGAACCACAGGGTAGATGCCAAAAGCACAGAGAGCTAGAGATGGTCATCAAAGTATCCAAGCAAACATTTATTTTATGGCCCAACATGCTTCAGACCATTTTAAAGGTCAAATATCCTGCTTGCCAGAGTAGCCATTGCCCATAAATGGTAAGTTTCTTTTGTCTCCAATAAGGGATCTTCAGACCCAACTATCAAAGCTCAGAAATAAACATTTCTTGGACATATCCTCTTCTCCCTTGTTTGTATCATTCTTGCTTAATCATTCTGTTTTTTGCCTTCGCCTTTTGAGAGGACAATTGATGTGACAACTAAGCAGGGCACATGTTAGAATAAGATAATTTGACTAGCCACTGAGTTTAAAACTTTATTGGTACAGCATAGAGTTTCGTTGTGTTGCTGAAACAGCAGCAGCAATGTGTCGAAGTAGTTCAAAGTAAAATGTGTGCAAACTCATGGCACATCTGCCTGGAATGTAAGGGCAGCATTTCATAGATCTAGATTTTCTAAGTCACATGCTCAGTATTTAACAAATGAGGATGTGCTTTTATTTCTGTAACGAAGAAACAGCACTAATTTTCAGGTATGTTATGTTCGCTTTTCAGCATGCACAATACACCTACTAAGCCATGGAGATTCTTAAGCCACCTTTAAAGTAGACAAGTTAAAACTCTTCAAAAACTGTGAAAAAAGTACAGGTGTTACTGCTCTTCTCTAATCATTACTCAATCTGAAGCTCACTTTTATCATAGGGCTTCATATTCATTTAGACTCTACATTCATTAAAGTTATGCTTTATATTTTTTCAAATAATTGGGAATCTGGAAATTAACTATGGAAGGAATGTTTTGAGATATTCTATTACAACATAGAAGAACTGAGAAGGAAAAAAGAAGGGTTCTAAAGTCATTCAGATTAGTCTCTACTAGTAATTCTCCATAATAAGAGAAGTAGCATTTAGTGAAGTGATTGACTTATTGTAAGATGACCCAGTGAAAGACAAATCAAATACAACTTTAATTTCTCTGAAACATTAAGCACTTTTAAATTATGCTTGAGTACAATCCTGGAATTGTTTGGTTTCCTACATTCCAGAATCCCTAGTCTGATTCACAACTATTTCTTACAGTTATATATTACTGTATGGAGGGTGCAGATCCGGTCAATTTCAACTAAAATTCCATTCCATTAATTAAAAAAATTCCGTTGCACATTAAAATGGTTTTTTTTAAAAACAAAACAAAAACACTAATGCTTTCTCTTGATTCATTTGCCATCATCTCTGTTTTAAAGCTTGTCTGGGAAGTATATTTCAGAACTTTTGGTAATTGAATCAATTATCTAGGAAACAGGTTCTACCATGTTTGCATGGATTTAAAACAGATTTGAATTCATTCTTCCAAAGTAGTTTTATTGTTGTTGTTTTTGCTATTTTATTGCTTTCATCTCTAGAAATAGCATTGCTCTATCCCTATCTTCCTTCTCAGGAGAAAAGATGATAAATATTAGAAACACCACATTGTGTTTTTCTCATAAATACTATTGCATTTATCATGAATATCAGCTCCTAAACTTTTTTTAAAAAAGCTGTGCTAAAAATAATTGAATAAAAAAATTATTGAGGCTATTTTGTATATATTTGTAAAAGCCAAAGACCTCTATCATAAATTCTTAGTAGGGAATTTAATTTTTGCAGAACTCTTACTGACATAATTATGGATTTTATACAGAATATTGTGTAAACCAGAGCCCTAAGTTGGAAAGTAGTTTACAAACTAACACAGTATTTTGATTTCAATGCCAGACAATCATAGCAGATGAGATCAGAGTGGATCTAAACACACATGATGAATTCTAGGAAAAACAAATATTTAGCAAAATTTCCTTGTTTTGTTGTGGAAAAAGAATAATTAAATCTCTATAACCAATAGGGGAATGAAGTGCCATTTCAAGGACAATATTTTTGACTGTAATATTAGGGAGCTTGAATGGTTGTGGGACACAACCTTCCTTCTAGAATTTCAGTCGAGTCAACTAATCAGTGGCAACTGAAGAACAGAAAAATGACTGCTACTAGACTAGGTTTGTAAGAAGAAGCAATTTTTCCCATAGGAATCAATGTAAAAACAAATAATATGTGAGACTGGGAAACCACAGGGAGGGTTTAGGCCCTGTTTCCTCTCAGGAGATTCCTAGAGAGGCCCCATAGAGGCTTCTCCCCACCTTTTCCAGCCCTGTTTCCTCCCACGAGATTCCTAGAGAGGCCCCACGGAGGCTTCTCCCTGCCTTTTCTGGTTACAGTTTCAGAGGCTCGGGTTTGTAAGTGGAAAATGGTTCTTGAACACCCGGTTCCTATCTAGAAATGTTCATAAGTAGATGCATTCTTAGGTAGAGGTACCACTGTATTTATAATTTGGTTATCAGGGCAGACTTTATTTTTATGGACAGAGTGAAATTTAAATATGGCTGTTTGATGATTATTTAATCCAAGAAAAAATGAAAAATATTTATTGGAGCTGTGGACATTAGTTTTGTGTTACCCCGGGTAGAAGAAGCCTATAAAAATCTTCCATGTTTCTGAGCTATAGAGGGAAAGGTGTAATAACAGCTTGAAATGATGGAATATAATTAATGGAAGAGCATTTTCTTTGCATGTGGAAGATTTAGGTTTCAATCATGAGCATCTTCCAATCAATTTGAAGAGGATGGCCTGACAACGGAACTATAATAACATCATCAGTGGGGTTTGCTCCCTATTTATATATAATCACTTGCCTTGCAAGTATTTTAGGTACAGAAATATATGTACCCTATATCTAGCAGAAACAGAAGAAGCTTCTGTTTCCTTTATGAGAAAGTGAAAGGTACTTACAGATCCGTAGACTTTGCCATTACTATTCATGGCAAGATAATAATTGCTGTTAATGGATTTAACAGCTACCACTCCAATTTCCACAGATGTTATTTCCAATATGCCTACAATAGAAGAGAAGATTAAAAAAATTAGACAAGCACAGATCACGATCTAAGACTTTGGAGCTAACAAAGAAAAGATTGAGGGAAACCAAGTTAAACTTTTTTTGGGGGGGTAAAATAGGATCCTTTTAACTTCCAAAACAATCAGGCAATGAGCCCCAGAAACTATTACAGCATGGATTTACATGAACATTGTTTTAATTATCATCTTTTCTTCCCTCTCTCAGCCTTTCAAACTCCTTAACTAGTGAAACAGCTCAACCCTTCTTAGCACAGATTTTCACTGAAATTTATCAGAA
Organism: Erythrolamprus reginae; assembly: GCF_031021105.1. Lineage (NCBI taxonomy): Eukaryota > Metazoa > Chordata > Lepidosauria > Squamata > Dipsadidae > Erythrolamprus > Erythrolamprus reginae. The sequence goes on along the minus strand of NC_091951.1, from coordinate 328,139,756 downwards.
GAGACATCTAAACCACAATATTGAATTAAATGTATAGCATATGTCAATAGAATAGCAGATTCATCTTGATAGGCAGAAACAGCGGTAAGCACTTTATTCCTTATAGGATATTTAGATCAAATTAAATGTCTTGGCTGCGCTTTACGTTTTTTGCAAGTATGTTTTAGAATATGGCTGAGCTAAAGAACGCCGTGTCTTCTTAAATACCTTAAAACTCCTGTTTCGCTTTTAGTAAAATATGTTTACTTCTTTTCTCTTGAGAGTTTCCTCTCCGTGGACCATGGATGTTTTTGGCTCTTTCTCTATTCCCTCCCCTCCATCTCACCAAACTAGGTAAACAATATTATTTTTATTTTATGATAATATTAGCAGCAACTTAACTTTCTTAGTCAGGTGATATATTTCAAAGTGTCTGGCCCCCCACAACATGCTTAACTGGATCACCATAAGGTTTATTGCAACAGTTAAATTTAGCTCTAAACAGATCCAGTCTTGGGTAGGGTGGAAATAATTTCCCTCTTAGTCTTTATTGAAAACTGTTCCTTCAGGGGGTAACTATCATTGAACACTATTGTGTGTGAAGTGATGAGCAATGTTGTTTTGGTTTTTCACCTCTTTCCCGGGCCATACAGGGGAATGAAAAATGAGTACAACATACTACCACAACATTTCCATTACTAAGCAAGACAGTTGTTGAGTGAATTTTCCTCCATTTCATTACCTTTTTTCATACAGTTATTAAGAGAACCACTGCAGTTGTTAAGTTAGGAACACTCAGATGTTAGTTGAATCTAACTTCCCTGCTGATTTTATGTGTTGCTAAAGCTGATCATGTGACCTGACCCTGAAAGACTGCAACTGTCACAACTACCTGCCAGTTGCCAAGCACCTGAATTTTGATCACGTGACCGTGCGGATGCTACAATGGCTGCAAATGTGAAAAAAGGCCATAAGTCACTTTTTTCAGTACCATTTTAACTTCAAATTGCCACTAAACAAATGATTGTAAGTTATGGACTACTTGTAGAAATGAACGGTAAGTGAGACCACACACAAATCTTTCAGCTGTGCTACAGATTAAAATTGCTCCCCTTTGGGTTTTGTTTTTTTTTAAAAAAAATTTAACTTCTGGTGCAGGAACAGAAAGGAAAGGGAGAAGAAAGAGATATTAGAAATCTCAGAAAGACAAGTAGTTGGAGGGAAAAACAATGCCAAAAATGACCATTGCTACTCACACTCTTCTCTCTCCATCTGTACATGCATGATGGGAAATGTAGTGATGGAAGAGAATATAGAGTGTGTGATGAGAACACGTCTCTTTAACTTAGTAGCATTTGCATAAAGTCATAATACAACAGTTATAATCGATGAGTTTTAGAAAAGTCCTGAGGTTCAGGATTCTCTATATCAATGATGGTGAACCTTTTTTTCCTATCGTGCATGCGCAAGTGTCCACACCCATAATTCAAAGCCTGAGGAGGGCAAAAACAGCTCCCCCCAGCCCCTGGAGGCCCTCTGGAGGCCGAAAATGGCCTGTTTCCCAACTTTTGCTGGGTCCAGTAGGCTTGTGTTTTGCCCTCCCCAGGCTCCAAAGGCTTCCCTGGAGCTGGGGGAGGGTGAAAATGCTCTCTCCTACCCCCATGGAGGCTCTCTGGAAGCAAAAAAATGCCCTCCCAGAACCTCTGTGCAAGCCAAAAATCAGCTGGCCGGCACACACATGCACTTTGGAGCTGAGCTAGGACAATGCTGCCTGTGGCACCTGTGCTATATGTTTGCCGTCACTGCTCTATAACTAATTTCAGAATATACAAGTCAAAAGCAGTGCTTTCTCCGTTGTATAAATCTGGAAACGTATTGGGGCTATTACTGTATAGCAGGGATGCTTAGAACTGGTCCACAGGGTCATCCTGAAAATTTATTTATTTATTTATTTATTGATTGATTGTTAGAGTTGAAAGGGACCATGAAGGCCATCACGTTCAACCCCCTGCCCAAGCAGGAACCCTATAGCACACCAGTCAAGTGGCAGTTCAATCTTCTCTTAAAAATGTCCAGAGTGTTGGAGTTCACAACGTCCCCTGGTAGGTTGTTCCATTGGTTGATCGCTCTGACCGTCAGGAAGTTCCTCCTTATCTCCATCTTGAATCTCTCCTTGGTCAGCTTCCAGCCGTTGTTCCTCGTCCGGCCCTCTGGTGCCCTTTCTGTGACATCCCCTCATATACTTGTAGACTGCTATCATGTCCGCTCTGGCCCTCCTTTTCTCTAGGCTATCCATGCCCAGTTCCCTCAGTCTCTCTTCGTAAGTCTTGGTTTCCAGTCCCTGGTGAAGGATGGTGAAGGACTAACCCGCAGTGTCTCTGCCAGTGATAATGGAGCTCTGTTTTTGGTGGCGGATGATTGCAAAGGGTCATCCCAGCGAACGATAATGGAGCCCATTTTCGCTGGCAAACAGTAAGGCCACCACAGGCACCCCTGACAGGAATGACATGAAGCTGTCATGCACACCCTGGCCATGCCCATCCCATGTCCCAGAGGTCAAACACAACCCTGTTGTGGCCCTCAATGAAATCGAGTTTGACACCCGTGTTTTGCAGTATTAATTGTATGCAATTCAGTTATGGTGATTAGTATAGAAATTAATTCTAATATCACTTCCTTCTTCAGTTGTATCCATTCCGGGCCCAATAATATATTTCCCAAATATTGTAGTACAATGAGAAGCAAAGGAAGTAGATAAAAATCAAACTGATTTTTGTTTTCAGTAACATTTTGCATAGCTTTCATAATGACAACAGATGTGGGACATAGTTCTTTTCTCCATTAATAAATCATCCATTTGTCAGACATAAGCAATTAATGCAATCCACATGAATGGGGCCAGGCAAAACAATTTTCTTTTCCCTTCTGCCACAAGATTTGTGAATTCTTTACCATCTGATTAGTCTACCATATTTAATAGGCTACAATGTAAGCAATAAAACGCTCATAAATCTTTACTCTAAAACTTTATTGGTCATCTGATGTGACATTGTTATTCCCAATCAACATTATGTTCTTTATTCTTAGAAATTTATTTATTTATTTATTTATTTATTTATTTATTTATTAGATTTGTATGCCGCCCCTCTCCGAAGACTTGGGGCGGCTAACAACAATAAAAAGACAATGTAAACAAATCTAATGTTAAAAATAATCTAAAAAATCTCAATTTAAAGAACCAATCATACATACAAGCATACCATGTATAAATTCTATAAGCCTAGGCGAAGGGAAAATTTCAATTCCCCCATGCCTGACGACAGAGGTGGGTTTTAAGGAGCTTGCGAAAGGCAAGGAGGGTGGGGGCAACTCTGATATCTGGGGGGAGCTGGTTCCAGAGGGTCAGGGCCGCCACAGAGAAGGCTCTTCTTCTCCTGGGTCCCGCCAAACGACATTGTTTAGTCGACGGGACCTGGAGAAGGCCAACTCTGTGGGACCTAACCGGTCGCTGGGATTCGTGCGGCAGAAGGCGGTCCCAGAGATATTTTGGTCCGATGCCATGAAGGGCTTTATAACGCAGCGGGAAGGGACCTTGGAGGTCTTCTAGTCCCCCACTCTGCTTAGTTAGGAAATACTACCCTACTTTAGACAAATGGTTATCCAACATTTTCTTTAAAACATCCAGTGTTAGAGCACCCACAATTTCTGGAGGCAAGTTGTTCCACTGGTTAATTGTTCTAAGGAAATTTATCCTGAGTTCTAAGTTGCTTCTGTCCTTGATTAGTTATATGAAGTTATATGAAGAAGGATTGCAGGAACTAGGTATTTCTAGTTTAATGAAAAGAAGGACTAGGAGAGACATGATAGCAGTGTTCCAACTTCTCAGGGGTTGCCACAAAGAAGAGAGAGTCAAACCTCAACTGCAACAACACATGCACGCAGAAGAATAGAATAGAATAGAATTTTATTGGCCAAGTGTGATTGGACACCAAGGAATTTGTCTTGGTGCATATGCTCTCAGTGTTCATAAAAGAAAAAGATACATTTGTCAAGAATCAATAGATCAAGAATCAAGAATAGTTTCAAACTCAATGTAAACTGCTCAAACCTCGACTGCAGAAAATACGACTTCAGCAACAGAATGATCCATGCATGGAATGCACTACCTGACTCTGTAGCTTCTTCCCCAAACCCCCAAAATTTTAACCTTAGATTGTCTACAGTTGACATCACCCCATTCCTAAGAGGTCTGTAAGGGGCATGCATAAGCGCACCATCATGCCTACTGTTTCTGTCCCACTGTCCTATTGTCCAAATTTACCTATACCTATTTTGATTTTGTTTCTGTTCATATCATACCTAGTATCTTGTGCACATTTTGACAAATATAAAATAAATTAAAATAAATAAAAGAAAAACAAAACAAAACAAAACAAAACAAAACAAAACAAAACAAAACAAAACAAAACAAAACAAAACAAAACAAAACAAAACAAAACACTATTCTCCAAAGCACCTGAAGGTAGAACAAGAAGCAATGGGTGGAAACTAATCAAGGAGAGAAGCAACTTAGAACTAAGGAGAAAATTCCTAACAGAAAAATTAATCAGTGGAACAGCTTGCCTCCAGAGGTTGTGAATAACCATTTGTCTGAAATGGTGTAGGGATTCCTGCCTAAGCAGGGGATTCAACTAGAAGACCTCTAAGTCCCTTCCAACTCTGTTGTTGTTCTGTTCTGTTCTGTTCTGTTCTACTCTACTCTACTCTCCACCCATTGCTTCTTTGCACTTTGAAACCAGCTCTGAGTATGGAACAATTCCACACACCCCTTTTAAAAATATAATTAGTAATGATATAGTAGTACAAGCTTCTCCTGTAACAGTTTCTATACCATCTTTCAACTTGATAATAACAACAGATGTATCTGGCTTCATCCCCCCCCCCCCCCTATTCCTATAGTGGCTTTTCAGATGGAAAGAACTGATAGCTGTTCATGCACATGTGATCTTTTGCTGTTCCATAGTAACTGATACTCAATGACAGATTGTCCCTGAATGTGAAAGCCCCACGATCCACTGAAAGATGCATTGTTCATGAAATTTTCTCCTTTAAGTCTATTAAGCTAATGATCATTTCCACATCTGGTGACAGTAAGCTCCAGGAAGTAATCATGTACAATATTTTCTTTTGTCCAATAATTGTTGTCCATTAAATTCTTGGAGAAAGGGAAAGAGACGGAAGTGAGAACAAAATAAATAGAATCTGCTCTGAGTTTTCTAGTTGGAATCAATTGGAAGTATTTTTTTTTCCAGAAAGGATCTCACGCAAAATCAACTGTAAAGCTAATTCTTTCTTCTCCTGGAAATGCCACATTTGTGCTGATATTTCAGGGTTCACAGATTGTAGAGTCCACCATACAGGTATATAGGGGTCCCCAAACTTGGCAACTTTAAGACTTGTGGACTTCAACTCCCAGAATTCTCCAACCAGCAAAGCTGGCTGGAGAATTCTGGGAGTTATAGTCCACAAGTCTTAAAGTTGCCAGGTTTGAAGATCTCTGTGTTAAAGTCTTACAGACAGTCTGGTGCCATTTGATTTCTGACTCCTAATGATTGTAATAACTGCCATTCCAGCTTTAAAACAAGGAGGAAAAAATATTCCTGTCCACCTTAATCTATCTTTGTTTAGCAAGAGGGATAAAACGGCCAGTTTGATGATTTCCACTGAGGACCTCTGTTGTAATCCAAGCAATGGAGTTTTCTTTTCATCAAAGAGTATTTATGTCTCACTGCAGCTTGAACTGGCTCATTTTCCTTTTTGTGATCAATATTCTGCAGCTTGTCAGACAGCAATAGGGATCATAGACAATTATTTCATAAGGACATGTTTGTTTGCTGTGGCCTCTGTAGTAATGCCAGACTGAATGAATTCCTTGTTGCATTAACATTTTCATGGAATTGTATTCGTTTATGCGCCAATGGTCTAATTTTTTTTATCTTATTTTGCTTGTAAGGATTGCAACACTTTACAATAAACTGCAATTCTATTGACTAATAAGTATCAGTTTGCAGCCCTAGACATCTGTTTAACTTTTGAGCTGGATAATATATTCAAGTATGAAGCTGGCAAGTATAGCAGTTCGAATGAATCCAGCAGCTTATTTTGTTCTGACCCAATATTTAACCAATGTAGAGCTTCCTAATACAGTGGATCAGAATAAAACAATGTCTAGTTGGATCATTTCATATATTCATATTTAGAAAATTCTGATCATGATCAATTTATGACCCTCGTGCCAAGTCAAGGTAGATTGAATAATGAGAATTTTGATTGAACTTGGCTGAATATCTGGATTTGGTTATGTAAAAGATGAATTGGAATTGATTTTCATATCCTCAGGTGATCTCAACCCCTAAAATCCAATTCTTGGGATCTGGTTTCCATTTGTTAATTTGTAATCCTGCAAACCTGTTATTCTGCAAAGAGCAAAGTGGCAAAAAAATATAACAATGGAAAAACTGGTGTTGGGTTGTAGTTCAGAGTTGCAAATTATACAAATTCCAATGCTAGACTACATCTGATTTTTAGTTGAACTGGAAAGAAAGGAATAAATCAGGAAAACTTATTGACACCATGTTTTTTGAGACCATCTGCTGACAATTTTTAACAGACACAATGCTGGTTATTACATTAAACATGTTTATTGGTGCATAAACACACATACACAGAAAGAGACAGTTTTTTCCATTTAATGGCATTGTTTTATTTTGTAAATAAGCACAGTGGGTAGATTGGTGAAAATCTGATGTGCTTCTTCCTATCTTGAAATATTTATCAAAATCTAGAAAAACACAGGGAATATTTAAAATATGTTCCCGCTCTTCAAGAGTAATAGCATAATCTAATATTCTACTATCATAATCTATCATCTCATTTGGTGCAATATTCCTTATGAATATTTTCAGATTTACAATGGAACAGAGAAATTTGAAAGAATCCTGAACTTGCTTAATTCAAATGATGAGATATCTAAAATATTTCATGCTGTTTTTAGAAGGCTCTCAACCAGAATGACATGTGGGAAGACTATGAGATTAGCTACTCATGGTTTCAAATCTCTTCATAGTTTTGAAGCAGAAAAGAGCACTTCCTACTAACCTAAAACCTTGACAGCTTTTTGTATCCTGTCCTAAATATTTTGGGATTTATCATAGTTGTGATAAACAAGCAAATGTTCAATTACATATACAGTAATATTGGCTGCCTCTACATGATGTGCACTAACTAAATCTATATAATATTCCTTATTGGCCATTAATGTAAGCATAAACAGCGAATAATCTACCTTTGAAGTGGAATATATATTTTCCCACAGGTCTAAAGTCTGCATAGTGTAGCAGATTGTGCTTTTGTGCACTGAAATTCGAAACTTCTGCTTGCTTATGGAGCCCAGCCATAACATGTATGGATTTCCAAATGATTTCTCTCAATCCGATACTCAAGGGATGGGCTCTGTAACTGCAGTTTTGGTTTGTTGAAATATCTTTCTTGTCTTCCTTGGCTTCCCCTACTTAGAATGTGTGAATCTGCGTAAATCTGATTCTTTTTACCTTTTGGCTTGAAGGACAAATTTTTTGCTTCAGAAGGAATATGTCCAGATTTTGACATGTGTTTTCTGGTTTGTTTAGGGAGAAAGATGAATTTGAAGATGAATGAGATGGCCAGCCCTTGGACATTTTTTTGTAATAAAAATACCATATAGAGTTTTCTGAGCACATACACTAACTTGAACTAAGTTTGTACTTTTTAAACTTTTATTATAAAGTTCACATGCCGCACGAATCCCAGCGACCAGTTAGGTCCCACAGAGTTGGCCTTCTCCGGGTCCCGTCGACAAAACAATGTTGATTGGCGGGATCCAGGGGAAAAGCCTTCTCTGTGGCGGCCCCGACCCTCTGGAACCAGCTCCCCCCAGAGATCAGAATTGCCCCCACCCTCCTCGCCTTTCGTAAGCTCCTTAAAACCCACCTCTGTCGTCAGGCATGGGGGAACTGAGATATCCTTTCCCACTAGGCCTATACAATTTATACATGGTATGTTTGTGTGTGTGCTTGTTTGGTTTTTAATAAGGGTTTTTTAGTTATTTTAAATATTAGATTTGTTATATGCTGTTTTTATTATTGTTGTTAGCGGCCCCGAGTCTATGGAGAAGGGCGGCATACAAATCTAATAAATAAATAAAATAAATAAATAAATTTCACAATATTGCACAAAGGTTGTATTTAAATTAGACAAATTTCCATGTACAGAAGAGACAGAATTTACGTGAGGTGCATCTCAGCTCCCTTGGCTTGGCTGCTGTTTTGGGGGAAACAAGTTCTGGTAGAACTATTTGTACTATACAGATTGCGGGGTTGTCAAGCTCTGGCCTGCAGGAGTGACCAACACCCACGTTCATTTTAGCCAAGGAAGAAAAAGTCATAATACATCACATGACGACGCTGTGACAATGCGAGTTTGACACCCCTGCCCTACAGTCATGTACTTGGATTTAAAAAAGGAGTGAAAGCAGCATGAAGGAGGGGATAATTTTTGTTATTAAGAGGAGCCGAGGTGGCGCAATGGGTAGAGTGCAATACTACTAAAGCTGACTGCTAGATCTGCAGGTCAGCGGTTCAAATCTCATCACCGGCTCAAGGTTGACTCAGCCTTCCCTCCTTCCTAGGTGGGTAAAATGAGGACCCAGATTGTGAGGGCAATATGCTGGCTCTGTTAAAAAAAGTGCTATTGCTAACACATCGTAAGCTACCCTGAGTCTAATGAGAAGGGCAGCAAAAAAAAAATAAAAAATCAATCATCACATGAAGAATTATATTCATCTCATGAACACGTCTGTCCACAAATCACTCCGAAGCCTGTTTCAAGTTGATTGATGTTTCCTTTTAAAATATCTGAAAATTACAGTTTGCTTATGATGCTATGAATTGTCTGTTAAAGTCCTCTCATTCCCACACAGAACTAGTTTCTCTGGTTTAGTTACCCCTTTTTTTAAAAAAAGTTTTTTCCCCACCAGTCTGGTCAAAAATATGAGAAAGTGCCACCTAGTGTACAACACTGTACATGCCCAAACCAGTAACGTCTTAATGCAATTTTCTTTCAATGATTCTGAGTCAGGGGGCAAACTAGAAAGCAAGACACATCAATGTATCTTCTGTGATGTATTAAGTTGTCTAGCTTAGTAACAATAACAATAACAACAACAGAGTTGGAAGGGACCTTGGAGGTCTTCTAGTCCAAACCCTGCTTAGGCAGGAAGCCCTATACTACTTCAGACAAATGGTTATCCAACATCTTCTTAAAAACTTCCAGTCTTGGAGCATTCACAACCTCTGGAAGCAAGCTGTTCCACAGATTAATTATTCTAATGGTCAGGAAAGTTCTCCATAGTTCTAAGTTACTTCTCTCCTTGTTTAGTTTCTTGTTCTGCCCCCAGGAGCTTTGGAGAATAGGTTGAGTCCCTCTTCTTTGTGGCAACCCCTGAGATATTGGAACTCTTGCTATCATGTCTCCCCTAGTCCTTCTTTTCATTAAACTAGCCATGCCCAGTTCCTGCAACTGTTCTTTATATGTTTTAGCCTCCAGTCCCCTAGTCATCTTTGTTGCTCTTCTCTGCACTCTTTCGAGAGTCTCAACATCCTTTTTGCATCGTTGTGACCAAAACTGAATGCGGTATTCCAAGTGTGGCCTTACTAACGCCTCATAAAGTGGTATTAACACTTCACGTGATCTTGATTCTATTCCTCTGTTAATGCAGCCTAGAATCCTGTCGGCTTTTACTTCTACCATCCTTGGTTTCATATTTGTGACATAATGTAGCACTCCCCATGGAAAGAGGGAAGAGAGCAAAAAACTATTAAGGAAAGATGAAATAGCAATTTGGGTTCTGAAAAAGTAGAACACATCTGAAAGAAACTAAAATTAATCCTATCTTGATTTTGCTTGGTATAAAATAAGGCAGATCAAAATTTGGACAACTTTCAAGATTCTGTTATTCTACCCTACAACAATAAAGAATATTTCTGGAAATCTATTTCTTGATATTACCTAACTCAAAGGGCCTATAGTAGTAAATCACAGTCCAGAAGAGAAAAACTTTTGTGCAAAATTTTAGGCAGCTACTTCCACAGTCAAAATCAATAATAGAGTGTTAGACAAACTAATAACCTGATTGGGGCTACTTGTGTTTCAGCTGCAACCACTATACCTTGTTCCTTGGCTAAGCATAATTCAGCAAATTTGACATAGCATACCATATATACGGTATGACATAGCATACCATATATACCGTATGTAGTAAAAGGATCACCCATCTATATCCATCCATGGCTACCACTAATGTTTCTAACTCTGAACTGTTTTCCTCTTTTCTCATCTTAATTGTAAACTTAAGCAAGCTTAGTCCACTATTTATATTTTGGTCATTATACTGCTCATAAATTCCTAAAATCCTCCTTGTAAGTCATCCATTTGGTGGTTAATGTAGCTAAATAGTAATTCGGTTAGAGTTGGACCAGAAATTTTCTTTTTCTTCCTTCTTTCAAAGAAACTAGGTGACAAGCACCACTAATAAAGCAGCTGTTGCATTAAGTCAAAAGACAGGCATAGATTTGAAAAGATACAAATTTCCTTGTAGCAGAGCTACTTCAGGGAGGCCTTGTTATCAGCTCTCTTAGATCATTATGTACAGTACTTCATCAAAACTCCTGTTATCTCTTCAGATGGTCACCTACCATTAGATAGCTTAGGAACTATGAAAGATTGAGAATGGAGGCTCTTTAGTTGGTTACATTTCCATTAGTTGGTTACATTTCCATTAACAATGCTTTGACTGTTTCTCACCAAAATGCTGGATGCTGCAAAAATCATCCAGCACCTCTATTATTCTGTAGGATGGAACTATCTTTGTCTTTTCTGGATTGCTGTAGCTAGAATATATACTCTTTCCCCAATTTTAATGCCTTACAAAAACTAACAAAGACACTTTTTGCTTCCTTTAAAAAAAAATCATTTCTGATGCCTAAAAGACACTGTTACCAAAAGAATTTTCAAAATTTCTACCAGTCGCCAATATTATGAATATCAGATTCTGAAAATCTTTAATCAGTTCTGGCTACTGTTATCTTATCCTCCAAACTTGACTGTAAAAATTATGACTTCAGTAACCAAGTTGTCGAAGCGTGGAACTCATTACCGGACTCCTAGTGTCATCCTCAAACCCCCAACACTTTACCCTTAGATTATCTACGGTTGACCTATCCAGATTCCAAAGAGGTCAGTAAGGGGCAAGTACAAGTGCACTAGAGTGCCTTCCGCCCCCTGTCCTATTGCTCTCCTATATCTCCTATACCTTTCTTCTATTCCTATATCTCTTCTTCTGTTCTTTCATTGATATGTTCTATTACTATATCTTCTTTTCTATTCTTTCATAGATATATTTTACTATGAGTATCTCCTCTATAAACTTCATCATGTATTTTACTACGTGTATATAGATATATACCCACTAAAACCCTCATTGTGTATTGGACAAAATAAATAAATAAATAAAATAAAATAAATGAGTATGTGAGACAAAGTAGGGAACTTTGAAATTTTCTATAACCTCAGCTATCTTATTCAATTTTAAGGTATAAGAAATGATTAGAGTGAAATGCTCATGCAAATATATTTTTCATTATTAGTTTACCATGTAAACGATTTGCATACGATACTGGGAAATGCTTTAAATCTAAATAGGGAAAAGCAAACATGAAGAATATCCTTCATAAATTTAATAGATCAGTAAATAAAAAGCTTTCTCTAACACTACAGCATTATAGTGTGAGAGTACAATGACAAAATTGCACTGGTAAAACATTCATTTGATTTTCAGCTCTGATGTGTTATCTGTATCATGGTATCCTTGACCCACCTATGTAACAGCATTCAAAGCAACTCAAGGCTAGTTCTCCTGTCTACTTATGTTAACAGTTGCCCATAATTCAGGAATGCCTCATTTTATGTCCTTTTTTTACAAGACCCTCCATCAGCAAAAAGATTACAACTCACTGAAGGCTAAGATGATGACTAGCATTTGCTGCAGTGAAGCATTTTTTAAATTAAGGTGTGTATGCTCTTTATTTAGACAAAATGCTACTCCACACTTAATAGATCACGTATAGTGTAAATATAACTTTTATATTTGAAACGAAAAATAATTGTGTAATAAAATTTGCAGTGGTCTGAGGCAAAGCCTGTAAAACCTCCCAGGTAAGCCTGCATTGCTTAGATCTGGCACATGTCATTTACAGTGTTTTTGTCTTTGAATACCAGTACTCAATATTCTCCTTTTTGTCTGGATTACACTGCCTGTCTCTCTGGAGAAAGCACTTTAACATTCTCTCCGTTGTAATATCAATAAGCACCATTTCCCTAAACATTCTTTCAACACTTCATTTAAAAAAAAAAAACCACCAGAAAATAAAGTCTTAGTTTTTCTGAGAATTCTGGAAGGTGAGCATAGGAAGTTCCAGAAGTTTTAAAGTTCTTCAGCTTTCAATACACACAAATTGATCCTGAAATTGTCTGACTCCACTGACATGGAGTCAGATAAGGACATGCCATTCCCTTTCTGTAGCATTGGATGCAAGGATTTGTGAATGTATTTTAAAATTTGGCCAACAGTTCATAGCCTTCTTGTAAATGACATAGCTCCTTAAAATGTAAAGAAAAACTCCTTTATTGATTCATTGATTCATTGATTCATTGATTCATTGATTCATTGATTCATTGATTCATTGATTTATTTATTTATCTTGGATCCAATTAATTAACTAAAAATCTAAAACCCCAAAAAACATAAAAAAACAATCACTCCATTCGGTCAACATTCTCTCAACACATTCATTGGCCAGGGGGCAAGAATCTAATGGCCCTAAGCCTGGCGGCATAAATGAATCTTAAGACTCTTATGGAAGGCAAGGAGGGTGGGGGCAATCTGAATCTCCAGGGAGAGCTGATTCCAGAGGTCCGAGGCTCCCACAGAGAAAGCTCTTCCCCTAGGTCCTACCAAATGACATTGTCTAGTTGACAGAACCTGGAGAAGGCCAACTCTGTAGGACCTAACCGGTCTCTGGGATTCATGTGGTAGAAGGCAGTCTTGCAGGTATTCTGGTCCCATACCATATAGGGCTTTATAGGTCATAACCAACACTTTAAGTTGAGTCCAGACACCAATGCAGACCACGGAGTGTTGGAGAGATATGCACGTGTCTGGGCAAGCCCATGACTGCTTGTACAGTTGCATTTTGCACAATAAACTCATAAATACAGGGTGCGTTCCAAAAGTAATGCAACTGAATTTCCCGTGCTGCTCCTATTAGTCAGAATGGGACCAAAGCACTTGGAGTAGGTGGGGGGGGGGCACACAAAGCTTTTCCATGAAACTGGTCTCAATGCTCTCCAAGCTGTGGAAGTGGCAGGACATCAGTTATTATAAACCTCTGCGTGCCGACTGTGTCACGAAAAAAATGGAATCGACAATCGAGCAACGTTACACAATTAAGTTTTGTGCTAAACTGAAAAAATCTCTTGAGATTAACAAAATGATTTTTCAGGCTTACAGGGACTCTGCTCTGTCCTACTCACAAGTTTTGAGGTGGTTAAAGGCCTTTAAGGAAGGTCAGGAAGAGGTTCACAATGAACAACGCTCTGGGCAGCCGTCAACCAGCAAAACCGACAACAATGTGGCTCGTGTTCGACAATTGTTGAACTCTGACCGTCGATTGAGTATCAAGATGATTGCCAATGAACTGAACTTGTCATCTACTGTTGTGTTTCGCATTGTTACTGAAGATTTAGCGATGAGGGAAGTGTGTGCCAAGCTCGTGCCCAAGGTGTTGTCAGAGGACCAAAAGACCAACCAAGCGGATATTTCAAGTGAACTTTTGCAACATATAGAAATTGAACCTGATTATTTGGACAACGTCATCACTGGTGATGAAACCTGGGTTTTTGAATACGACCCAGAAACAAAATGCCAAAGCTCTGAGTGGCACACTGACCAGTCCCCCCCAAGCCCAAAAAGGCAAGAATGAGCAAATCAAAAGTGAAAACAATGCTCATTGTCTTTTTCAACAGTAAAGGAGTGGTCCATAAGGAGTTTGTTCCTCAAGGACAGACAGTTAATGCTGCCTACTATGTGGATGTGCTGGAAAGACTCTGAAAAAGGGTCATCAGGATGAGAAAAGACATCTCCGCTACCTGGCAACTCCATCACGACAATGCGCCTTGCCACAATGGGGCTACGAGTCCGTGAGTTCCTGACCAAACACCAGGTGCCAATGCTGCCCCACCCATAGTCCTGACGTCGCCCCAGCAGACTTCTTTTTGTTCCCTTGGTTTAAAGCAGCCCTGAAAGGAACCTGTTTTTCGTCCATAGAAGAGATCCAATCAGCCATGACAAAGACCTTGTGAGCGGTCCCCGAAGACACTTTCTAGGGCGCGTACTGGTCATGGCAGAGTTGCTGGAAAAAATGCATAGAGGCCCAAGGAAAGTACTTTGAAGAATTTTAAGTGTTTGTGCAAATCTGTTCAATAAATTACTTTAAAAAAATAATTGCATTATTTTGGAACGCACCCTGTATAATAGAAACAACTACACTAGATAAAACCTGTTATTTCAGTGAACAGACGAAACATAAAATGAAACTGAGGCCAAAGATAGAGAAACTCCGGTAGGAGACAAGTCCCTGATGCCCACCAGAGATGCCAAAGAGCCTGCCCTATTTTCACCATCTAGCTCCCTTTGCTTGATGGAGACATCTGAAACTGGTACTCTAAAGATGACTAATGAGTTCAGGCAGACACAACACAGAAGAGGCATTCCCGTGTTTTGATTAAGCCTGTTATTTCTGCTCCCTCTGTTAAATGTACACTTCTCCCATATAGTCATAGATTTTTGGCACAGATCCCAAGAATTTAACACAGCCTAATCATCGCCTATTAAAGTTTGTTACTTTTCTAACCTCTAGGCTGAAATGAAAATGCATCTATAATAATGAGCAACCCTGAAAACAATTGTTATCGGTAATGTAAATCTAACAAGTTTGAGCTAATCAGCCATTTTCTTTCATTGCTTTGGATTGGGCTATGGCAAATTCATTTTGTAGGTTTCCATCAGCCCTTCGAGACAGACCAGCCAAGGAAAGTAAAACCATGTACCCTGACAGCATTTTTATTGTAAATTTTATTGTATTATAACAGAATCTTGCAAGTCTAGATGCATTTCTCCTTTCCCTAAGACATTTTCTTGTATAAGATGTTTCTTATGGTTACATTTCTGTTTCGGATTCCGGTTTCTTTTATTTAAGCATTGTCTTGGTAGTGGCTCTTCCCACTGTACTGTACCTCCTGTCTTCCTTTTCCAATTTGTAATATGAAGTGGTGCATTGGATAATCCCAAGGCATCATTACTCCTTGAAGTGATGTTGCATGACCCCATTCAATTAAAATCAGCCCAGCTCAGATTCCTTTCATCTCATAAAATCATATTTGCTCATATTTGCTTTTGCAAAAAAAAACCCAGAAAAGGCCCATGAAATGGATTTTTCTTACAATCTAGCTCAAAATAAGTTATATTTTGAGCTGGATTTTAAGAAAAATCTATCTCACCACTATACAATATGGTCTTCATATTGACATCCACCAGAATCACTCCTTAACTATTGCCTTTCTAAATGTTATTTTAAATTAAAAATAAATCAGAGGTAAAATGCTAGGAAGCCCACTGCCAATTTCTCGCATTAGAAGAATAGAATAGAATAGAATTCTTTATTGGCCAAGTGTGATTGGGCACACAAGGAATTTGTCTTACTATTATTAGTAATAATTACTATTATTATTATTTTCAAAAATTCTTCTGTGCTTAGCAGGCATCCCCGAAAAAGGTCTTGATTTTAATTTATTTCTCCATAAAAAAAGAAAGAAAGACAAAATTAATTTCTGTCTGGATGATTATAGACCTACTGGAGACCAGGAAGCCCACATGAAAGCAAATTCTATGATGGCGTCCACAAAAATGATTTCTACATTCCTTTTCTATATTCACCCATTCCAAACATTTGTCTATCCCTGGGATAGCCAACATCTGCACACCCTAAAACACATGATTTATTTTTTAACACAGTAGTCATGAAGATCTTTAAGAACGATACTTGCTTTTAAAAGTTGGCAGTTGCCAACATTAGTAGCTGCCAACACAGTCAGTCTTTATAAAACACCAGCCAAATGGCAGGATCCATACACATTTTTATCCTTTGGGGTATAGTGTCACTGAAATTGTTGGTACTGGTAGCTACTGCTACCACTATTATAGGAGTATAGTATAGGAGAGCGGCCAGGTTCATATCCAGGTATTTCTTGAAAGAACCTGAAATTACGATAACCGAGAGTTCGACAGATCATGGCAAACCATCAGAATTTTCAAGTTTTGTTTATGACAAGAAGGGAAGGTTCTGGAATTGAGAAGATACAAGTACAATGAGTTTTTCCAAATCCATTTACTTTTGGCAGAAAAATGACCCCGGGGTCTCCATAAACCATGCAGGACCAACAACTAATTTTTAGGTTTCGTTTTTTTCCCTACTGCCAAACATATGGATTATGTTATTAGGCATACAAGCTCATCTTAGCGACGTAAAGGTGAAAGCTTGTCAGGCTCATTCTTTAATTAAGCCTGACTCAAAATTTACCTAAGTTAGACCAATGCAGATAGAAAGTCAGGTTCTGTTAGGCGTGCCACCTTTCACTTTTCCACACATCTGGGAAATATTCAGCTCAAGATCACAATCTTGAGGTTTGGCATTAACTGTCTAGAGAGAACAAAACACTATGATATCGCCAACAACTTGCCTTTGACTGTGAAAATTGGAAGCATATTCCGGATGTAAACACCGGTGTGCCATTAATATTGCTGGTAATCATTAAAGGCTGTGATTTTTATTATAGGAGAATAAAGCAAAGTTGACATTCTTAGTTCATGTCTGGTTAAAGCAAGGTTTATTCGAAAGCGCACGTATGCGTACAAAAGGGTGGGGACCGAAATGTGACACTTTCAAACGGCGGGAGAAAGCAGCTGCTAGAATTTGGAAGACAAGGTCATTAAAAATGTAGTCCTGAATATGAGAAAAGTGGAAATGACATAAGAAATGGGTGTTTATGGCGAGTGGGGGGTCAGAACAAATACCAGAGAGCACATTGCAGTGTAAAGCATTTCCCCAGATCTTCATTTTTTAAAATTATTTTATGGGCTTCACAGATTGCTCCAGTCAAAATCACACCAATTAAATCAAAGTAGAACACAGGAAATGGGGAAATGGGGCATCAGCACACCCATGTATGTTCCTTGAATTTAGCTCCACCAGTATGGCCATCCCTCCTTATAACTATCTGTAGAAAAGTATCTCTAGATGCTGAAAGAGCTTTCTGCATAACAAATACCACCTTCTCTGGTGAAAAAAACAAGTGACAGAGAGAAGCAAGGCTGGAAATATCACAGAGTACAGATCAATGCCTCTTTGAGGATCTGATGTTAGATAGCCCAGCTGAAGAGTAAATCAGATCATAACATCTCAATTATGTATAAAACAACAGCAATTTAAGGGGCGAGTACAAGTGCACTAGAGTGCCTTCCGTCCCCTGTCCTATTGCTCTCCTATATCTCCTATACCTTTCTTCTATTCCTATGTCTCTTCTTCTATTCTTTCATTGATATGTTCTATTACTATATCTTCTTTTCTATTATTTCTTAGATATATTTTACTATGAGTATCTCCTCTATAACCTTCATCATGTATTTTACTATGTGTTTATAGATATATACCCACTAAAACCCTCATTGTGTATTGAACTAAATAAACAAACAAACAAACAAACAAACAAACAAACAATTGGGATCACCAAAATAGTAATATAGTAGCACTTAGACTCGTATACCCCTTCACAGTGCTTTCCAGCTCTCTCTAAACGGTTTAGAGTCAGTCTATTGCCCCCAACAATCTGAGTCCTCATTTTACTGACCTTAGAAGGATCGAAGGCTGAGTCAACCTTAAGCCTGATGGGATTCGAACTGCCAAATTGCACCCAGCCGGCAGTCAGCAGAAATAGCCTGCAGGATTGCATTCTAACCACTGCGCCACCTCAGCTCTTTCATGAAAATAGCATCATTTTACCAGGCCAAACATTTATTTATTGAAAGATGGTTATCCATTAGCAACTTTCTAAGTGAGGAAGTTCTCATGTTGGGTGCCAATGCTGAAAAGGCTCTGCTAGAAACCTTTGCAGTTTTTAATAGCTAATCAGAGAATGACTGGCCCACAGTCACCTTGTTGGCTTCATGTCTCAGGGAAGGTTTTTTTAATTTAGCATCTCGATTTCTAGTCTAGAACCTTTCATAGGTAGTCCTCGGCATATAACCGTTCATTTAAACATGGTTCAAAGCAATTTACAATCCGCCCTTATACTTACAATGGTTGCACTGTTTCCATAGTCATGGGATAGCAATTTGGGCACCTGGCAATCACGTTACACTTTTGCCTACTGGATTTTCTAATATGCCTACAGGAATAAGGTATATATGCCTACAGGAATATGCCTACAGGAATAAGGTAAACTAGAAGGCACAATTTGCATTTCTCACAATACTTCATTGTACCTAATACTCTTCTGAGATATCAAAAAGAGGTTTCACAGTCCTGGTGAGCTGGGTTAATTGTTTAGTTGTTGATCCCAAAATGGCACATACTAACATTGGCATTGAAAAGCTATCAAGCTGTAGTTTGTGATGGGCTTGGGCATGAATAGGAAATTAATGCAGCAATTGTATCAAGAGTCAAACATTCCCAAGAGCATGGTGTAGAGGGAAGGTTTAACTTAGATCAGAGGTCCACGTAATGGACACGCGGTTATACTCTATGTGGCCATGAAACAGTTTTGGTTTTTTGAGAATGGATGGTCATAAGTATTCTGCTCTTGAAAATGGTCTGATTTGGAATGGACACTATTCATTTTTATAGCATGTGAACCAAGACAAATTCCTTGTGGGTCCAATCACATTTGGCCAATAAAATTCTATTTTATTCATTCATTCATTCATTCATTCATTCATTCATTCATTCATTTATTTATTCGATTTGAATGGCACCCCTCTCCGAAGACTCGGGGCGGCTCACAACAATAATCAAAAACAATATAACATTGCAACAAATCTAATATTAAAAGAGAACAATATACAAAACCCAACAATTTAAAACCCATGCAACACATACATACCAAAAACATAAAATATAAAAGCCTAGGGGAGATGTCTCAATTCCCCCATGCCTGGCGATATAGGTGGGTCTTGAGTAATTTGCGAAAGACAAGGAGAGTGGGAGTCATTCTAATCTCTGGGGGGAGTTGATTCCAGAGGGCCGGGGCTGCCACAGAGAAGGCTCTTCCCCTGGGGCCCGCCAAATGACACTGTTTGTTTGACGGGACCCGGAGAAGGCCAACTCTATGGGACCTTATCGGCCACTGGGATTCGTGTGGTAGAAGGCGGTTCCGGAGGTATTCTGGTCCATTATGTTCTATTCTGTCCTGTCTTGTCCCTATCCCTATCCTCAGTGGAGGGCTGCAAAAACTTTTACTACCACACTGTGGGGCATGGCTTATTTTATGGGTGTGGCTTGCTGGCCATGTGACCAGGTGCGAGTGGCTTGACGATAATGTGACCGGGTGGTGGCTTAAAGGGAGTGAATTAAATATGACTGGCTTAAAAGTCGTGTCAAGGGTTTGAGTTAGGGCTAGGATTAGGGTGCCTGGCCTCTCCTCACCTCAAAGAGATACAATTTATTATCTATTTACTATTATTGAACTTCCAAAATATATTATCTAATTCTATGTACAGTGATCCCTCGATTTTCGCGATCTCGTTCTTCGCGAAACGCTATATTGCGATTTTTCCACCCGATGACGTCACTCTCTTCCTTCCTTTCTCATCTTTCTTTCTCTCTCTCTTTCTATCTTGCTTCTTCCTCTCTCACTCTCTCTTCCTCCCTCTTTCATCTCTTTCTTTCCTTCTCTCTCTTTCTCTATCTCTCCCCCTCTTGCTGGCGGGCGGCGGGCGGGCGGGCGAACGGGGGCATCAGCGTTCGGCCGCCCAGCAGCTGATCTGCTCGGTAGCGCAGCAGCAGCGAGGAGCTGAATCGGGGTTTCCCCTTTGCGTGGGTGGCGGGGAAACCCCGATCTTCGTCTGCTCGCTGCTGCTGCGCTACCGAGCAGATCAGCTGCTGGGCGGCCGCAGCAGCAGCGAGCAGACGAAGATCGGGGTTTCCCCGCCGCCCACGCAAAGGGGAAACCCCGATCTTCGTGTGCTCGCTGCTGCTGCGCTACGGAGCAGATCAGCTGCTGGGTGGCCGAAGGAACCTTCCCTGGGTCTTCCCCGCCGCCCACGCAAACTCCACCATCTGCGCATGCGCGGCCATGAAAAAAAGGGCGCGTATGCGCAGATGGTGTTTTACTTCCGCAACCCTACATCGCGAAAAATCGATTATCGCGAGGGGTCTTGGAACGGAACCCTCGCGATAATCGAGAGATCACTGTATATATGTCACATGTATACATACATATTATACACAGGCCCACCAAAATGTATGAAAAAAAAAATCAAAATTTTCCTACCAATTCTGCATACCTGACCAAACTTTTTCTACCAGTTCTGTGTGCCTTCAGGAGCCCATCACTCCCTGTCCCTGTGCCTGTCCCTGTCCCTATCCCTAACCCTATCTCTGTCCCTGTCCCTCTCCCTGTCCCTACCCCTACCCCTACCCCTATCCCTATCCTATCCTGGAGGACATAAGGAAAAGGGGGGACATGATCGAAACATTTAAATATGTTAAAGGGTTAAATAAGTTTCAGGAGGGAACTGTTTTTAATAGGAAAGTGAACACAAGAACAAGGGGACACAATCTGAAGTTAGTTGGGGGAAAGATCAAAAGCAACATGAGAAAATATTATTTTACTGAAAGAGTAGTAGATCCTTGGAACAAACTTCCAGCAGATGTCGTAGATAAATCCACAGTAACTGAATTTAAACATGCCTGGGATAAACATATATCCATCCTAAGATAAAATACAGAAAATAGTATAAGGGCAGACTAGATGGACTATGAGGTATTTTTCTGCCGTCAGACTTCTATGTTTCTATGTTTCTATCCTATCCTATCCTATTCTATTCTATCCTATTCTATTCTCATTTTAACTGAATCTGCCAGCTCTATCTTCATCCCAAGAACACATGGATTTTAGACTATTTTCAAATAAAAATATTTCTCTTGGAACTTACAACCTTTCTCCAATAAAAGAGGGCAATCTAGGCCTCATTGTGGAAAACAAGAAATATGTGGAAGCTACAATTTTTTTTAAAAAAAAGAGCAGTTATTTATGAACTGCCTGTGTGTAGAATTGTGGCCAAGAAAGACAGCAATATTGTATTTAATGGATAAATATTTCTGAAATTGAAGATTTTTCTACCTCCTGATTCTCCCACAAATAAACCTCAGACAAATACTTATATTAGAATGGAAACTGGCTTTCCAGAACAGACAACAGGTAACATCAGAAGGGGGGGGGAGAGACAAAAGGGCACAAATTCATGTAACTGGTATATAATTTACAAAATAATTTGAAGCCTCAGAATGTCATTGAAAAATACTCGGAGAGTTAACTGGTAGAATTAGCAGTTGTTTATTCGGCTAGCGCTGACAGGGTTAACGCAAACGGGTTACAGTTAAAATCGCTCTAAGGAAAGTGCCGCGGTTTTGTATTTATAGGGTTCACAATGTAACAAACTCTATCTGACATGGTAACAAGTCTCCCGCCAAATGAAGCAACCAATCAGGACAGCTTAGGAGGCTCCATGCAGATTCTGAACTCTGGAACCTTCTTCATGAATATTTAACAGTCATGAAGGATATGGAACATTTCAACCATTTTGAAAGTTATTTTTATTTGATTTTAGGGCTTGAGAAATGAATTGTGGTGGTAACAGTTACCCTAGCATATGTGTATGCCATACTGCTGACTTCTAGAATACACAGTTTGGGGGTGGAGAGACTTTAACTCAAGTAGAAATATGTTTCATTGTAGTGTAGAAAATTGTGACCAGGTTCTGGATATTAAAGAATGAGGTAAATACTGTATATTTAAAGCTGGGTTTCTCAACCCTGGCAACTTTCAGACACACTCCCAATATTGCCCAGCCAGCATAACGCACGGCTGGCCGAGAATTCTGGGAATTGAAATCACATGTCTTAAAGTTGCCAAGGTTGAGAAAGCCTGCTTTAAAGAAGCAATTAAATGGTTGACCTACCAATTCAAAGTCCCTTTTCTCCCTTTTAGATTTTTCTAACCTGCCTTTATTATTTTTTATAATGAACTCAAGGCAGAAAACGTCTCTAATATTTATTCCTCCTCTTATGTTTACCACAACAATGGGGAAGTTTATTTTATATTTATTTTATTTTATTTTATTTTATTTTATTTTATTTTATTTTATTTTATTTTATTTTATTTTATTTTATTTTATTTTATTTTATTTTATTTTATTTTATTTTATTTTATTTTATTTTATTTTATTTTATTTTATTTTATTTTATTTTATTTTATTATTTCATTTCATTTCATATCATATTATATTATATTATATTATATTATTTTATTTTATTATTTTATTTTATTATTTTATTTTATTTTTATATTTTTATTCATTCATTCATTCATTCATTCATTCATTCATTCATTCATTCATTCATTTATTGGATTTGTATGCCGCCCCTCTCTGGAGACTCGGAGCGGCTAACAGCAACAATAAAACAGTGTACAATAGTAATCTAATACTAAAAACGATTAAAAACCCATTAATATAAAAACCAAACATACATACATACATAGTTAGTTAGTTGGGCTGAGAAAGAATCTGGTCCAAAGTCCCATAGTTGGCTTTCATGCCCGAGGCAGGATTATAACTCACAACCTCCTGGTTTCCAGACTGAGGTCGTTACCACTAGACCAAACTGTCTCTTTCCCACAACTTACTTTTTCAAATAGTTACTTGGGGTCAAGGAATTCTAGTTTCAAATCGGGCTTCATAAAAGTCGTGCCAGCTTCTAGAAACAGAACACCTTAGATAATCATTTTCATTCTCTAAATTAAATCTCCGTAGATTTCATGCCCTCGCAGCTAACTGCAAACTCTCAAGCATGAAATGTTATTTGTTTGTGGTGGGGAGGATTATTTTACGCATGGCTCAGAAAAGTCACCATATTAATGAGGGAAAACAGCATCAAAGACAGCAGTACCAGGATTGCTGTGTTCTAGGAAAATTGTCTGGGTCTATTAGGCACAATTCTACTGGTGCCCCTTCTTCTTCTGAAATAAACGGAGCCATAGCCACTGCACATAGACTTATATATTGCATCACAGTATTTTACAGCCCTATCTAAGAGGATTATAAAGTCAATGTATTGCCCCCAACCATCTGAGTCCTAATTTTACTCTCCTCAGTGTTCTGCTCTGGCCTACGCAGATTGGAACAAAGGGAGAATCCATGCTCTGAGATTTCAAATCAAACACTTTTATATGAGAAGCGGGATTTATACAAGCAAATTCAGGCATTCCAGTCCATCTTGGCAGCTTTCCCTGTTAAGTTGGCTAAGACATAAAGTTCCGGGCAGCCGCCAAGAGTCAAAGTTAATGAACACATTCCTCAGTGAGATAATGGTTCTTCAGTCATACATACACACTCCCGATTCTCCAGGTTTTGCTCACACGCATCTCTGCCTGATGAATTTAGAAGAATAATAACAGGTTGCCAGCAAAGCATTTCTGGAACCCCAAATCTAGGACTGCCACCATTACGAACATTGGAACACCACACCCTTTTACCCAGAAATCCTCCTTTATATACTGTCTGGGTGTGGTCAACTATTTCCTGTAGGTATAACTGTCTAGACTTTCTTTCATAACTCACTTTCTGAATGTTTTCTCATAAAGATATTCATGTCTGCTTCTTGACCTTCTGACCTGGGCATCTAATAGGGGCTCCTGATCTCCCTCCTCCTCTGACTCAGACATTACCATCATTGGATTTCTACAGTCTCTGGAGGTTCCTCAGGTTTCTCAGGTTCCAACTCCCCTTCACTCTCACTATCTGACTCAGTTGTCAAGAACACTGGTGTAGGGTGCCAAGACGGACTCGGTTCATCCTGCTCAGAATCTGTGACTAACTGACCTGGTTGTGGACCACTCACAACACTCAGATGGATAGAAGACTGAGTCAACCTTGAGCCTGGTGAGATTCAAACTGCCCAATTGCAGGCAGCCGGCAGGCAGAAGAATTTGCCTGCCTACAGGAAAGTTCTACCAGGATATGCTTCTTCAACATAGCCTCACTAAGCACTGAATACATGGCATGAGTTGCTCAAAGATTCTCCGTTATCTTCATGCTGTATAAGCCATTCTCCTCCTTCTATGAGAAGGTAGGAAGAGGAAATATACTTCAGGTTGACAAACGCATCTGTACGAAGTGTTTAGTTTCTTAAGTCTTTGATGTACTTAGCATTTCAGGAAAGCACTTTCTCTTCTCTTTCTCCCTCACTGAAGTTCAAAGACGTATGAGGAGGCTAGTTGTAACCAACACTTCCTTATTGCTTTGAACTGTTGCAATAGAAAGTGTCAGGAATACCTTCACATCAAAGCCAAAGCAGTCTAGTATATTAATTTAAGCAGGGTAACGATTAGACAATTTCGTTTCATCTAGCAGTCATTCCTCCATCCCTCAGGGTGGGATGCGATGGATAATTATAAAAGTCTAATGTGCAGCTCTATGAGAAAGTCTAAATCAATAATATATGTCCTTCTCCACCTAACTTTTTAATAATGTGGGAAGAAGTTTCAAAACATTATCACTGGCAATTATAAGAACAAAGGAAATTAAGACTCTATGTGGCATCTACAATTTTAAAATATTAGCGGAGAAATAAAAGGATAGATACTACCATTATCAAAACAGTAGCAAATCTCTAGTGTTTGGGATTGATCAGAGATTAAGCTATAAAGTACGGATACTAATATGAAGAACTACTGTACTGTAAAAAAAGTGCTTGAACTATGAAGGAAGTCACAGTCACATTTACATCTGTACAATTAACTCTAAATAGCTCTAGGCTATATTCAATGAGAGTGGTCTGTTTTACAATAAGGCAGCAGTATTAATTTACAGGATGGATTGAAGGATTACTGATATAATGTCATATTTATGAGCAATTTTATTACTTAAAAGATCTAGGAAGTTTTATTTGATGCTACACAACCATTTACCAGTTGGTTCCAAATATTTCTAATGTACTATCTTTATACATACTGCCAAGAAAAAATTACAATGAAGATAAAAAGAAAGCCACCAGATTTAAATGGTAGAGCCATGGAATTTATCACTTTTTATAAGCAAGACGTTTTCTGAAAATAATATAATTTTCTCTAGCAAACCCCAGGTGAAGAAATCCATTATGTAATATCAAAATGATACAATTGAATCCAGTATTTTTGCAACTAAAAAGAAAGAGTAAACACTAAAAGGCGTAAAGTTCAGTTGGGGATAATCTAGATTTGGGAGGGAACTGTTAATGAATACGTAGTACATGGGCCATGCAAAATGGAGGAAGAAAGATAATGTTGCATAAGTAGCTACTGGAAGAACGAGACAAGGTGAAGGACTAGAATTTAAGTATTTGGCAATATATTAAAACTTCATATTAGAGAGCCAAATAAGCTTCATCTAAGTATTTCAGAAAGTTAATCCAAGCAAGGAATGTAGTCATTAATGGAAGCATTGAGGGGAATGGTTTATTTAATTCCTCCTTGAGCTTGTCGTATGGTTGTCCAAATCATGATGACTCCAGACAGCTTACAAACAAAAACAATCATAACAAACAATACATATCAAGTAAAACAAAACAAACTGACAACTAAAGACGCTCTCTAGAAGTGAACTCATTCAACATTCTGGCCCAACATTTAAGGACAGAGTCAAGTCTTCAGAGTCTTTTCGAAGGCCAATAGGATTGACGTCATTTGATTATTTTTCGCGTGGTTGTGGTGAGGGCAAGCAATTCCACATTATAGGCACAGAAACAGAAAAGACTTATTCGCAATGATATTGCCCTTGACTTACAACAGTTCATTTAGTGACTCTTCAAAATTAATAATGGCACTGAAAAAAGTGACATGACAATTTTTTAGAGTTATAACCAGTGATGGGCTGCCAAAATTTTCACTGCCACACTGTGGGTGTGGTTTGATGGTCATGTGACCAGATAGGAGTGGCTTGCTGGCCATGTGACCAGGTGGGAGTGGCTTGACAATCATGTGATGGGGTGACTTAAAGATCGTGTGACTGGGTGGGAGTGGCTTACCGACCAAGATAAGTTTTCAAATAGGTGCTTGGATTCTTTTTCAGTTGATTAAGTCACATTATTTGAATAGCCACAAAAAGGACAAATGATAGACAGCATTATTTGTTGAGGAGCACAGCAACATTTTAAGCTTTTGTACTGAACCCACAAGGTTCAGTATGATAACAGATTAGGCAAGTAGTTCAATTTTCTTTAATTGCTATAAAAGTTCAGTTCTAGATAATGATTAAAATGATTAAAGCCTTTATGGGTAAAAACATACTATTTAATTATTTCCTATTTTAAAAGTAATTAAGGATCATACTAAGGTACTAGAGAAGGAAGGACAATAAAAAAACTATTAAGTATTCAATAAATAGTGCATACAGTTGCTACTCCCACTGCGTCACCTGTCCCCACCATGAGGACAGCAGCCCATTACTGGTTATAATCTTTGTAGCAATACCATGATCATGTGATCGAAATTCAGACACTTGGAAACTGGTTCATACTTCATACTGGTTCATGTGATTCCCTTTTACAACCTTTTGACAAGCAAAGTTGTTCTGTCGGGCTCTCTGGTAGACTCCTCCCAAAAATTCACAGGTACAAATTTCAGACACACACACGTTTGAAAATTCAAAACAATGTTCTTTATAATGAAAATTCACTTAACCTAAGCCCTCTTTTGGTCTAGCAAAGAGCACTCATCTCCAAACAAACTGGTAATTTGTACAAACTGGTAATTTATCAGTTCTGTGATACGTAGCTTGCAGCTGTGAGGCAATTCACAGTCCTTCTTCTTTCACAAAGTGAAACACACTTTGCTCTGGTTTAGTTTCAAAGCGGGGAAAAGTCAGCACACAAAAGGTCAAAGTCAGTAAAGCAATCACGAAACACAATGATCAGATAATCCTGCACAATGGCCAAACCCACAGGCTGCTATTTATAGCAGCCTCACTAATGACCACAGCCCCACCCAACCACAGGTGGCCTCATTTTCTTTGATAATAATCTCTCAGTTGTTGTTGCCTATGCATTGCTCTCCGCATGCCTGGCTGTATCATTAACTCTTGTTCCGAATCCAAGGAGGAGCTAGATAATTGATCTCCTTCTGAGCTGTCTGCCACACTCTCCTCCTCCCTGTCACTCATGTCTTCTTGGTCAGAGGAGCCTTCATCATCAGATTCCACCGGGGGGGGGGGGCAAAACAGGCCTGCAGCGTGTGGATGTCTCCCCCACATCCACAGTCCTTGGGGAAGGAGCTGGGCCAGAGCTAACCACAACACAAGTCAAGGGGGAAGTGAATTCATATAACAACTGAGATATTAACTTATCAACTGCAGTGATTTACTTAACAACCATGCCAGGAAATACTATAAGATGGGGCAAAATTCACTTAACTAATGTCTCACTTAACCAAAGAAGTTTTGGGCTCAGTTTCAGTTATAAGTTGAGGACTACCTTGTTGTTTTTATTGAATATGATTATAAACTGAAACACATGAGAAAAGCAATAGTGAAATCCAGAAAAGGCCCAACTTAGACTTAAAAAGAATAATATAAAACTCAAAGTTTGTAGTAAAAATGAAGTATTGTCCAAATGGAATCATATCCACGCACACACAATACTTCTAATTTGGAAAGGTTGCTCTAAGTCCTATTTAAAAACAAAAAAGGGAAAAAAACTCTTGAAAGGAAAGAGGTTCAGCTGCTGCTTCCTATTCTAAGCCCTGTCAATGGCAAAGTGGCTTGAAAGACTAAATATAAGCCAGAAGCTCAACTCAGCTCCAGTCATAACAAATCTTCCCACTTGCAATGAATAATTTTAGCTCCCAAGGGAAGGTTTCAGCAAAGCAATGGTGACCAAAAATAAATACATAGAAAAATAAAAAATAATCCAAAAAAATTCAGCACAAAGTCCTCTACCTAGCTCTAATCCTTGAGCTGGCTCAATTCAACAATATTTGATCTGCAACTCTGCTAGCAAATTATGCATAGCTGACTGCAGGCCAAAGAGTCAACTCTAAAGCAAGAACCGTGATCACAAGTATGCCACACACCATAAGCCAAATGATCACGTACTGACAGGTTAAAGTGCCTCTGCTCTCAAGTGCTTTGGAGCTTGTGACACCTTCTTTATCTGTCAGGGTTATGTGGCTTGCCAGGTACTACATCAACTCCAAAGGGTAACTCAAATGCAATGGACTTCTGGTGTCAAGAGATAAAATGAAGAAATGTACGATAATATGAGTCACAGTGTGTGCAGCTGTACTGCAAATTACAAGGTTACGAGGGACAATTTCTTCTTCATAATCTTGTTCAGTGCATTGCCGGAACCTGAGCAAGTTAATATTATTCAAAGATTGGATGATCTACAAGAGGCACTGACAACAACTCAATCTATAGCAAAGCTTCTATTTAAGTTGGCTCTACCAATCGCTCAACCTTGTGACAATATACACTGCTCAAAAAAAAAATAAAGGGAACACTTAAACAACACAATACAACTCCAAGTAAATCAAACTTCTGTGAAATCAAACTGTCCACTTAGGAAGCAACACTGATTGACAATCAATTTCACATTTTTATTATTATTATTATTATTATTATTATTATTATTATTATTATTATTATTATTATTTCAGTACAACACACCAAACGAGATCACTATGCTGGATTTCGTATTTCATCACCAGTCGGGCGCTTCCCAAGCACCTAGGACTGCGTGATTATTATTATTATTATTATTATTATTATTATTATTATTATTATTATTATTATTATTAATTAGATTTGTATGCCGTCCCTCTCTGGAGACTCGAAGCGGCTTACAACAACAATACATAGTACAAATCTAATGGTTAAAACGGACAGTTTAAAACCCTTATTATAAAAACAGTCATGGATCCCAGACAAACCATAAATAAAATGAAACGGCCCGGGGGAATCAATTCCTTCATGCCTGATGGCAAAGGTGGGTTTTTAGGAGTTTGCGAAAGGCAAGGAGGGTGGGGGCAATTCTGATCTCTGGAGGGAGTTGGTTCCAGAGGGTTGGGGCCGCCACAGAGAAGGCTTTTCCCCTGCGCCCCGCCAGACGACATTGTTTAGTTAACGGGACCCGGAGAAGGCCAACTCTGTGGGACCTAATCGGTTGCTGGGATTCGTGCAGCAGAAGGCAGTCCCGGAGATATTCTGGTCCGATGCCATGAAGGGCTTTATAGGTCATAACCAACACTTTGAATTGTGACCAGAAACTGATCACCAAACAATGCAGACTGCGGAGTGTTGGTGTGACATGGGCATACCTAGGAAAGCCCATGATTGCTCTCGCAGCTGCATTCTGCGTGATCTGTAGTTTCCGAACACTCTTCAAAGGTAGCCCCATGTAGAGAGCATTACAATAGTCAAACCTCGAGGTGATGAGGGCATGAGTGACTGTGATAAGTGACTCCCGGTCCAGATAGGGCCGCAACTGGTGCACCAGGCGAACCTGGGCAAACGCCCCCCTCGCCACAGCCAAAAGATGGTTCTTTAATGTTAGCTGTGGATTGAAGAGAACGCCCAAGTTGTGAACCCTTTCTGAGGGGGTTAGTAATTCCCCCCCCAGGGTAATGGACGGACATATGGAATTGTCCTTGGGAGGAAAAACCCACAGCCACTCCATCTTATCAGGATTGAGTTTGAGTCTGTTGACACCCATCCAGACCCCAACAGCCTCCAGGCACTGGCACATCACTTCCACTGCTTCGTTGACTGGACATGGAGTGGAGATGTACAACTGGGTATCATTGGCGTATTGATGATACCTCACCCCATGCCTTTGGGTGATCTCACCCAGCGGTTACATGTAGAGGTTAAATAGCAGGGGGGGGGGAGAGGAACGACCCCTGAGGCACCCCACAAGGGAGAGACCTAGGGGATGACCTCTGACCCCCCCCACTAACACCAATTGCGACCGACCAGAGAGGTAGGAGGAGAACCACTGAAGGACAGTGCCTCCCACTCCCAACCCCTCCAGCCAGTACAGAACAAAGTGAGAATATTTCATTTATTCAGATCTAGGATGTGTTATTTGAGTGTTCCCTTAATTTTTTTGAGCAGTATATTTAACCAACAATCTGCTATTATCTCAAAAGTAAAAAAAAAAAAAGGTAGTGTCACCACACTGACTGACCCAGACTCTGAGAAACAGCTGAAAGACAAAGAGTTTCAGCACACAACGCCCCTGAAGCTGACAAACACTAAGGATATAATCTAGCTTTCACTCTCATTTAACTCAGAAGTTGCTTCAACAGCTCACAAGATGAACTACGTCCCTCCCAAAAAAGGACATAAATCTACATGGGTTTTGGGTGTGAATTTTGCTGAGACAATTGCTAAAGTGAAGACGCTCTGATCAAGTCACCAGCTAGCAATCAGAGACAAAGACAGAGGCATGCCTCACTGCCCCACACAAATGCGGAGGCTACCCTTGATGTTGAAGATGATGTCCCCTTAGACTTGCAAAATATGCCAAATTCTGGATTAAATGCACTGCTGTCTAGCTCTTGGTGTCAACAGTACCCAACATAATTATATGAAGAAGAGAGCCAGACATAATAGCTTCTACAGTGTTACCCAACTCAGTAGGGATCTAGAAGATGGGATTTGTTCCCCCCCCCCCCTAGAAGATGTGACATCTAATGGCTTAGTCCAGGGGTCAGCAACCCACAGCTCTGGAGCCGCATGTGGCTCTTTCATCCCTCTGCTGTGGTTCCATTGCCAGTTGGCTCCACAATTGATAAGGCTTTCAGTTAGGACAGGTAGTGGAAATAGGACACCGTGCTAGGAAGGGACTCTATGGTGGGGGAACTGGATTTCTGGTTGGCAGAGGAAAAATGACTCCACATTAGGAAAAGACTCTATGGTGGGGGAAGTGGACTTCCGGTTGGCTCCAGAACTGAACAGGGGGCTTCTGGTTAGGACCTTTGTGGCTCTTTGAGTGTTTATGGTTGCCGACCCCTGGCTTAGTCTATTTCTAAACATTTTCCTGTATGAAGCCAGAAGCCTCATCTTCATCACACACTGAACTGGATGGAACTAAAAGTCCTCCAAGATCCTTTCCATTTCTTATCAGTATGTGTTCTATATGCACTATAAATCTGAAAGCTAAAGAATGATTTTTTTTTTTTACAATCCAAACATATTCTTATTCCATTTGCTTTTCTCGGTTTCTAATTCTTTAGTCTTAAGAATGGTTTTTTATCCATTTCCACAAAAATTTGTGAATACTTTTTAAATGTGTGTTTGTGTTCCTCTGTCCAAATGTATATGTATGCCTTTATGATTTATATACATTTTTGTAAGTATTTTGGCTTGATGTTTGTACTTTACAATGCATACTTTGTATACATGTTTTGACTACAAAACTGCATCACAACATTTGGCGCAAATTTCAAAGGATATACAATTTTTTCCTTCATGATTTGGTTTGAAATGGAAAATTGGGAAAGTTCACACTAAAATGTAAAACAAATTTCTCATCTCTTTAGGGCTGAGTTTATTTGAACTCATAATCCCTCAATCAACTTCTGAAATAAAAAATAGTGGGGAAAAATGGCCTTCTCTTTCAAATGTCTCAGATACTAGTTCAAATCTTGTAATTGTCTGGCTGAAGCCATTGTTTCATTTGGAGACTTTGGCCTGCCACATATTATACATTAGACTTTATTCATGCTGCAGGGATTTGGGAGGGGTTGCTGCATGAGGGAAGTAGAAATGTAGTCAGACAAATTCTTTCTAGATTCTCAAGGTCATCCTTTGTTCGACCACCTGCCCGGAAGTTGATGGGAGTAACGGACATGTTGGCATGAAGGAGACTGGTGAACATGATGAACTTATGGATGTGGGAACAAGGGAATGAACTTTAAACTGGGTGGAGAAACTCTGGTAGCCTTTGATTCAGGTTTTCACAGAGGTGCCAACATGGCTTTGCTAATAAAGTGGGAACTTTGAGGAATGCTATTGTTGTGGTTAGCTCTGGCCCAGTTCCTGCCCCAAGGACTGTGGATGTGGGGGAGACATCTACATGCTGCAGGCCTGTTTTGCCCCCGGTGGAATCTGATGATGAAGGCTCCTCTGACCAAGAAGACATGAGTGACAAGGAGGAGGAGAGTGGGGCAGACAGCTCAGAAGGAGATCAATTATCTAGCTCCTCCTTGGATTCAGAACAAGAGTTAATGATACAGCCAGGCATGCGGAGAGCAATGCATAGGCAACAACAACTGAGAGATTATTATCAAAGAAAATGAGGCCACCTGTGGTTGGGTGGGGCTGTGGTAATTAGTGAGGCTGCTATAAATAGCAGCCTGTGGGTTTGGCCATTGTGGAGGATTATCTGATCGTTGTGTTTCGTGACTGCTTTACTGACTTTGACCTTTTGTGTGCTGATTTCCCCCCGCTTTGAAACTAAACCAGGGCTAAGTGTGTTTCACTTTGTGGAAGAAGAAGGACTGTGAATTGCCTCACAGCTGCAAGCTAAGTATCACAGAACTGATAAGGGACTTGTACAAATTCCCAGTTTGTTTGGAGACGAGTGCTCTTTGCTATACCAAAAGAGGGCTTGGTTTAAGTGACTTTTCATTATAAAGAACATTGTTTTGAATTTTCAAACGTATGTGTGTCTGAAATTTGTACCTGTGAATTTTTGGGAGGATTCTACCAGAGAGCCCGACAGAACAGCTATGCCTCAGACTCTGAATTAATTTTGGATGCTATTTGGAACCTTGACAGTAGCCCTATAACTGCTCGTTACATGCAGGTGCCAGATTCAATCTCAGTCCTGAATAATTACAAGTTACAGGAACTGGAAAGCGCCCCTACTTATTAAAGTGTACAATATTATTTGAAAAGTCGATCATCATAAAAGGATGGTACTTTTTTTCTCCTTATTAGTTCATGTATATATGAAGTCTGGGAGAATAGATGTTCAGTATTTTTCAGTTCCGAGGTTGTCAGGAAGGTACTGAATATTGTTGATAGGTTGCCAACTATCAAAGAAAGAGCAATTTCTAATGTAAGCAAATCTAATTCTATTCCTAAAGAACAGGAGCAGGCAACCCTGTGCTTTCCAGATGTCTTATTTTAATATAACAAGTCCCATAACTCCTTGGCACTGGCCAATTTGAATAAAGAGCACCAGCGTATAAATTGAATAAATAAGTAAATAAATAAGTAATGCCTGAACATTTGCAAACAATAGATTGCCTACCCAATTATACATGATAATATTATGTACTTCTTGTGCCTGCATTAAAATAGTCATAAGTATCATAGTTCTGGTACAGTAATTTGTTCATGTACAAATGAAAAGGAGATGATCTTCAGACCCAATTCATTACAGATTGAGAAAGAACTTGAAACTCTGGATGAAGGGGTTAAAGAAGGGTCATTTGACTGACCTGACCTGAAATTATCAGTAAAACCTTAATAGCTAACAGGATCCAAGAGGGCTTTTGTTGAGATAAAGATGTGCTCAAAGAAACAAACCTTCTGATTTGTCAATGGCAAGTTCAGGGTCATGTTAAACATGAGACAAAATGCTCAGTGTTTTGAATCTAAGGGTTACATTTTATAGGGGAAGGTTTGGTAGGGAAGGTTTGCCTATTTGCCGATGACTCTAAAGTGTGCAATAGGGTTGATATTCCTGGAGGCGTCTGTAATATGGTAAATGATTTAGCTTTACTAGATAAATGGTCAAAGCAATGGGAACTGCAGTTTAATGTTTCCAAATGTAAAATAATGCACTTGGGGAAAAGGAATCCTCAATCTGAGTATTGCATTGGCAGTTCTGTGTTAGCAAAAACTTCAGAAGAGAAGGATTTAGGGGTAGTGATTTCTGACAGTCTCAAAATGGGTGAGCAGTGTGGTCGGGCAGTAGGAAAAGCAAGTAGGATGCTTGGCTGCATAGCTAGAGGTATAACAAGCAGGAAGAGGGAGATTGTGATCCCCTTATATAGAGCACTGGTGAGACCACATTTGGAATACCGTGTTCAGTTCTGGAGACCTCACCTACAAAAAGATATTGACAAAATTGAACGGGTCCAAAGACGGGCTACAAGAATGGTGAAAGGTCTTAAGCATAAAACGTATCAGGAAAGACTTAATGAACTCAATCTGTATAGTCTGGAAGACAGAAGGAAAAGGGGGGACATGATCGAAACATTTAAATATGTTAAAGGGTTAAATAAGGTTCAGGAGGGAAGTGTTTTTAATAGGAAAGTGAACACAAGAACAAGGGGACACAATCTGAAGTTAGTTGGGGGAAAGATCAAAAGCAACGTGAGAAAATATTATTTCACTGAAAGAGTAGTAGATCCTTGGAACAAACTTCCAGCAGACATGGTTGCTAAATCCACAGTAACTGAATTTAAACATGCCTGGGATAAACATATATCCATCCTAAGATGAAATACAGGAAATAGTATAAGGGCAGACTAGATGGACCATGAGGTCTTTTTCTGCCGTCAGTCTTCTATGTTTCTATGTTTTGTGAACCACACGATGTATAAACCACAACACTTGGACCTAATGTAGCCCCTAACTCCATTTCTGTAGCCTTCAATGCATTCTCAGATTCTTTTGCTAGATTTTTGGCAACACGGAGGCATAATGGTTTTTCCCATCTTTTTTAGCGAAATAATATCCCAAAGTCAAATAAAAAACTATTTTGCACCTTATCACTCTTGAGTTCTGCAAAAACAAAACAAGGGAAAAACAAGTAACTGCGCCAAATATTTTAAATCTTGCCAACCCTGCATTCTTCCACATCTTTTGAAATCCTCGCTGGCCTCACTATATATTTTTAAACAGAGAAATCCATGACAAAAAAGGCAAAAAAAGAATCCCTACACTAAAACAAAACAATCTACCACCATAAGATTGGTTTTTCTGCCTACAAAAGGCATGAATGACCATGAGCAGGGTCCCTTGATGCAAAGTACAAAGTTGTGACAAAAGGTCTTCTACCATGCTTGCTACTTGCTTCTTGAACTTGATTCATTAGTCTAGGACGGTCTCCACATTTTTCACAGGGGCAGCCCAATACAATTCAGCATCAGATACGCTACAGTCCTAGAGTCAGTGAGCTCCAAAATCCAATGTCATTTAGTTTGGCGTCGTTCCCCTTCTTCATTGCTTATTTGACCCCTATGACAATCATTAAGTGTTGTACCACATGATTCTTGACAAATGTATATTTTATTTTATGTTCGCTGAGAGCATATGCACCAAGACAAATTCCTTGTGTGTCCAATCACACTTGGCCAATAAAAATTCTATTCTATTCCCCCACCTCCAGGTCAGAGTTGCCACAATTTGGCTGGCATTTCACAATGCATTAAAATTTTAGTTTTGTCCTCTACCCAGGGGAGCTGATTCTATTGATGAGCTTGTTTCATAGGACTGCATTGGCTGCCAATTGGTTTCTGGATGCAATTCAAAGTGTTGGTCATGACCTATAAAGCCCTACATGGCATTGGGCCAGATTATTTGTGGAACTGCCTTCTACTGCATGAGTCCCAGTGATCAGTCAGGTCCCACAGATTAGGCTTTCTCCAGGTCCCGTCAACCAGACAATGTCGCTTGGTGGGGCCTAGGGGAAGACCCTTCCCTGTAGGGGTCTGGCCCTCAGGAATCAGCTCCCCCAGAGATTCATATTGCCTCCACTCTCCTCGTCTTCCGTAAGAACTTGAAAACCCATCTATGCCACCAGGCTTGGGGTCACTACAACCTAGCTTCTAACTGACAAGTGCGATGTATGCTTGTTGTTTGAATGTGAATGAATGGTTTTTAATGTTCCAGGGTTTTTAGAGTAGTTAATATATTAATTGGATTTTAGATACTGATATTGCATATATTGTTTGTTATGTTGTAAGCTGTCCTGATTCCTCAGAGAGGGGTGGTGTACAAATCCAATAGATAGATAGATAGATAGATAGATAGGTAGGTAGGTAGGTAGGTAGGTAGGTAGGTAGGCAGGCAGGCAGGCAGGCAGGCAGGCAGACAGACAGATAGACAGATAGATAGGGAGATAGATAGATAGATAGATAGATAGATAGATAGATAGATAGATAGATAGAAAG
Source organism: Erythrolamprus reginae (assembly GCF_031021105.1). NCBI lineage: Eukaryota > Metazoa > Chordata > Lepidosauria > Squamata > Dipsadidae > Erythrolamprus > Erythrolamprus reginae. The sequence continues at coordinate 328,103,126 of NC_091951.1, read as the reverse complement.
TAGAATGCTTGGCTGCATAGCTAGAGGTATAACAAGCAGGAAGAGGGAGATTATGATCCCGCTGTATAGAGCGCTGGTGAGACCACATTTCAAATACTGTATTCAGTTCTGGAGACTTCACCTACAAAAAGATATTGATAAAATTGAACAGGTCCAAAAGTGGGCTACAAAAATGGTGGAAGGTCTTAAGCATAAAACTTATCAGGAAAGACTTAATGAACTCAATCTCTATTGTCTGGTGGACAGAAGGGAAAGGGGAGACATGAAACATTTAAATATGTTAAAGGATTAAATAAGGTTCAGGACAGAAGTGTTTTTAATAGGAAAGTGAACACAAGAACAAGGGGGCACAATCTGAGGTTAGTTGGGGGAAAGATTAGAAGTAATGTGAGAAAATATTATTTTACTGAAAGAGTAGTAGATGCTTGGAACAAACTTCCAGCAGCCATGGTTGGTAAATCCACAGTAACTGAATTTAAACATGCCTGGGATAAACATAGATCCATCCTAAGATAAAATACAATAATAATAATTTATTAGATTTGTATGCCGCCCCTCTCTGCAGAAATAGTATAAGAGCAGACTAGATGGACCATGAGGTCTTTTTCTGCCGTCAATCTTCTATGTTTCTATGTTTCTATGATAGAAAGATAGATAGATAAAAATAGTAGTTTTGAATGTGAGATGTTAAATGTCCTTCCTCAACTATGATATGACACCAGCAAAGTACCATTGTACTACTTTGTTTCGTCTGCCTCCCTCCCACCCCCACCTGTTAAGAGGTTAAGAAACTAAAATGTTTTCTTGACTGTATATGGTTGGATGGTCATCCATGACTCACATGCTATTTTCAAATTGAAGGGGTCGCATCCTGGGCAAACGTAGCAGGATCAAAAAGCCAAAACATCCTCATACTAAGTGAATCCATGAATAAGTGAATACATAAAAATCAGATTGTGGCAATTAAAGACAGCTGCAGATGCTTTCATAGAAAAAAGAAATATGGGAGGAAAATGTGTTTGCTTCACTTTTCAAAATGTTTATCGACCTGGTGTTTATGTGTGTAGGTAGGTTGGTTTCAGCAGGTTCTGACCAGTTCTGGAGAACTGAGACCGGAAATCTTGAGTAGTTCAGAGAACTGGTAAACAATACCTCTGACTGGCCCTGTCCTCATCTATTCTCTGTCTCCCAAAGTTCCAGCTGATCGGGAGGAAATGGGGATTTTGCAATAACCTTCCCCTGGAGTAGGGTGGCAATGGAGATTTTACAGTATCCTTTCCTTGCTATGCCCACCAAGCCATGCCCATAGAGTCATTAGTAAATTTTTTTGAATCCCATCACTGGTGTGTGTGTGTGTGTGTGTGAGAGAGAGAGAGACAGAGAGAGACAGAGAGAGAGACAGAGAGAGAGAGGGAGAGAGAGGGAGAGAGGGGAAGAGAGAGGGAGAGAGAGAGAGGGAGAGAGGGGGAGAGAGAGGGGGGAGAGGGGGAGAGAGAGAGAAAGAGAGAGAGAGAGAGAGAGAGAGAGAGACAGAGAGAGACAGAGAGAGAGAGAGAGAGAGAGAGAGAGAGAGACAGCAGACAACCAGAGAGCCAGACAGGCACAAACTAACTGTATGTTTTGAAAAAGGGGCTGAATTTTACAAATTCATACATTCATACAAATTCATATTATCTCAAATGCAAAATTGTGGCTTTTGCAAATTTTTCTAATGTCAAGTCAGCAATTCCTGAATTTATGTGCTCTGATTTAATAAAATAAACTAATGTTGTAATTCTGAGTATCTTTTAAATTATTGCCTGAGATACATATTAATTCTTTACTCTGAGTTTGGTTGATTCTGAAGAATACAAGGCACACCAGAATATGTGCAAGTAACTTTCTTCAGCGCCTCTTATTCTTTGAGGTTGATGTGAAATATATTATTATTACTTCCCCCCCCCCCACAGTAATGTGGTACATTTGTGTTTTGGCTTTTATATGACTCCCTCCTTGCCTCCTTTAAACATCTAATGCCACTGTCTGTGCAAACTGTTCAAGGTTTCACAGCATTTTTTGCTTCAATTTTAAAAGCCAATGAATATCATACCAGGGCATTCAGTTAAGCCAATTTTCCACTTAGCTAAATAGACTGATTAAAGTTGCACTCCTTCGTCCCATACTAAACCTCTACTAAAGGTTTATTGCTTCCTGTGCCCCTGCAACATTAATTAGTTTATGTCTTGAAAGCTTTTATAAACGTAAAGTGTAAATGCTTGATATAATTAGCCTGATGAGTGGCTATGCCTTGCCAGAAAATCATACATTCTTAAAAGCTTATTAGACTAGTGTTATGCTTAAATATCAATATATTTAAATGTGACATTCAGAAGGGGTGTAAGGCTATCTTTAAATAGAGTCAGTACTATATTATAATTAAATTTTCTTGCACGAACAAATTATGTGATTTTTGTATTGCTAATATTTTTATTAATCTACTAATGGACCAGTTTGCAGCAGAGGCGGAGTAACGATGCAGACACAGAGCTGGATTTAAAACTGGGTCATTTTTATTAATTAAAATTAATTAATATTTAATTAATTTAATTCAACCTAACATGGACCCACAGAGGTCAACTGAATTACTTCCGGGGCGGAAATGACGTCAGAAAAACTTCTGGGGCAACTATGGGCGTAGCTCCATGCTGATCTGGGTGAAGGGGCGGCGCCCTCACCTGGATCCCAGCCATGCCATGCATGTGGGAGGTCTCGCTGTCCAACCCCTTAAAGGTGATTGGAATGGGCGAGACCCAAAGGCAGGTTCTCCCCAAATTGCTCAGATCAAATTAAAGGCACCATGAGCCCTTGGAGAGAATCTGCCAATCATCCCCAAGATGCCCAATGGAGAACATGCAGTTGCTAAACACCTCCCAATTTCCGCCCCTAACCTGCCAACCCAATAACCAGAGGTAAGCCAATTAGCATTAATCAGGGAGCAAAACACCCCCTAACCATCCATCCCGCACTGCAGTGTGGAATAGGCGAAAAAACGGTCGCAGAAAATACTGAAACCGCCAAAAATTCCTATTCGGCCCCCTAAGGGTGACCCTGGTAGCACACTGAAAGATAGGGAGGGCGGGCGGGTGTTCGCCTGCTCGTTGTCAGGGGCGAAAAGGAAGCCCTGAGCCTGCGCAGCTCCTTATATAGGGCTGGCAGGCTCCACCCCTGGCAACATCATCGGCAGTGGCCGGTGACCAGGCATGGCCGGGATCTCGCAAAGTCTCGTGAGATCCCGGCCACAAAATGGCAGCCATGCCGAAGGTCGCGTCTCCCTGGCCCTGCAGCAAATCCGGGCCTGAGGGTAAGTCGCTGGCCGGACAATCTAATACAGAATCTGAAAATTCAAGATTTCTTTTCATCACACAGCTATTTCGGTCTCCTAGATCCATTGTTATAATATGAAAACCTGAACCAAACAGTACAACAGCGGGAAGGAAGAAATATGTTTGTTTCATTTTTATTACATATTTAGATTTATAATTCATATATTTAAAAGGAGAAGCTACAAAAGTTTACAAAAAATACACTTTATATTATCTCATGTAAATATATTTAGTTCATTGTGGCTAGAAGTACTGACCTATCAACAGATTCAAAGAAAGAAGTAGGGGAAATACTTAAATAGATAGTTAAATGGGATACACCCACAAATAAATAGTGTGAGCCCTTAATAGACTGCAGTAAACTACTTTTAATCCCACACAATATTTTTTTTTCAGTCCAAGGTTATCTCTATAACCCTCTTTGGTAAGAACATTTAGGAATGGCAGAATCAAGCCCTCAAAGTTATTTGCACATTGTCATGCTATCATTTTATAGTCTTCTTAAGGCCAATCTGTTCCCCAAATCCCTTAGCTAAAGGCATCATTAGTTACCGTATTTTTCTGAGTATAAGAGGCACCTTTATCCTCCCTAAATGAGGCTGAAAATTAGGGTGCGTCTTATAATTTGAATATAGTTTTTTTTAAAAAAAGCTTCCCCCCCAGCCCTAATTAAGTGCTAATGACCTTCCCAGCTCTTACCTTGCAGGCTCTTTCATTGTTACTCTCTGCGAACAACGTTTTCCAAGCTCTAAGTCCCAGATCATTTGCCCACCCCTATTTTTGTGAAAAAACAGGTGAAAAATGGCCCATTTTTTGCAAAAATGAGGATGTTTATTTATTTATTCTTTGTCCAATATACAATACATATGAAATGAAATAGACATTAAGTAGTATATATAGGGATAGTAAGTAAAAAAGAAGAGGAGTGGATGAGAGGGAGAGAATATATAGGATATATGAGAAAAGGAAAGGTAATTGGACAGGGGACGTTACTCCGAAAAATATGGTAAATGTTTTAGAAAAGACATTTTTCAATTCATTAGATAATAACTTCTATAAATTAGACAAATTCAATAATTAGTAATATTTACGCAATATGTACTCGTATTTAAAAAGCATGAAAACATTAAAAGGGTGTCCTTTTTTCTAAGCTCACCAAATTGATGCCTAAGCATTTTTTATGTTTTTGTAAACATGGAACAAAAGGATGAATATGATGTTCACTTGATACAAATAGTTTTTTTAAAAAAATGCAAAGTAACTAAAATTCAATTCTAAACTTATAATTGCCCGCCGGCTGACTTACTGGTCAGCTGGGATTTTGTGCCAGTGCTGGGGGAACACGGCCACCGGTGCAGCCGCCATTTTGGATGTCTGGGATCTCACGAGAATTCGTGAGATCCCGGCCCAGGACCTGCGCATCAGGTGAAGGCCTATGATGCAGTTGGGGGCAGGGCAGGCGAGCCCTATAAAAGGGGCTGTGCCACATTTCAGCCTCCTTTTCGCCCCGGCTGCCAAGGAGTGAACACCTACCCACCCTCCCTATCTTACAGTGTGCTTCATTGGGTCGCCCTAGGAAGCTGAATAGGAATTATTGGCGGCCACGGCGTCTTAGTCGTGACTGTTTTTCACCTGTTCCACACTGCGGAGCAGGATGGATTGGTTAGGGGGTGCTTTGCAAGTAGTTTTGATTTGTTTAATTGGCTTCCCTTTGGTCACTGGGGTAGTCAGGTTAGGGGCAGAAATTGGGCGGTGATTAGCAACTGTGTGTTCTCCTTTGGGCATCTTTGAAAATGATGGGCAGACTCTCTCCAAGAGCTCATGGTGTCATCACCGGCCTGAGTGATTGGGGATAGGGTGCCCCTGGGTCTCGCCCTATCCAATCACCAGTTGGGGATTGGACGGTGAGCCTCCCCACATGCGTAGCATGGCTAGGATAAAGGTGACGGCGTGGTCTCTATCACCTGGATTAGCAAGGAGCTACACCCATAGTTGCCAAGGAATGTTTCATGACACCATTTCTGCCCCAAAGTTTTAGTGACCTCTGCAGGTCCCACTTATTTGTTGTTTAATTAATTAATTAATTAAAATTATATTTAATTTAATAAAATGACCCATTTTAAATCCAGCTTTGTCTCCGTATTCTCATTCTGCATCCGGCGCAATAGATAAACAATAGATATTCTAATGCTTTTTCTTAGTTATGTTACATACAGTAGTGTTCTGCTGGCGTGTCTCAACTGCCCATAATTACAGGGTAATTAGTCCAGGAAGACACACACCACACAATAAAAGGAAAAGCCAAAAGTTTTTATAAACAGAAAAACAGAAACAGTTCCCTTTTTAAATGTCAAAGGGATTTTCTGGGACACACAAGGCACAGGTTAAATGCAGTCCAATTGCTCACCTAATAACTGGGAAATTGAGTCCAATTCTAAAGTCCAGAGTCCACACACACAATCCTGGACAGCAAAAGCCACGATCTTGACGAAACAATGTATCAGATAAACTGCCATGAGGCTAAAACACAAGGCTGCACTTTTATCTGTAGCACTAGTTACAGCAGCCCCACCCAATCACAGGTGGCCTCATTTTCTCTTGTAATAATCCTTCAGTTGTTGTCTCCTATGCATCACTCTACGCATGCGTGGGTGTGTCATTAATTCTTGTTCAGAATCCAGGGATGATACAGATGACTGATCTCCTCCTGGGCTGTCTGCCAAACTCCCCTCTTCCCTGTCACTCATGCTTCCTTGGTCAGAGGAGGCTTTGTCGGGAGATTCCATTGGGAGCAAAACAGGTCTGCGACATGTGGATGTCTCCCCCACATCCACCTCCACATTCCTTGGGGCAGGAGCTGGCGCAGAGCTAACCACAATACAGTAGTATCCATTCAAAAGACTCCAATCCAATCATTAGCTCAATTTTTAAATCACTGTTAAGAAGACCACTTTCAGATAGTACTTACATCATAGTTAAATTCTCTTCCAACTAAACTCACTACTCTGGCTGGGTCTCCATATTGTTTATCAACTCACATGAAACTATGTGCAATTGTTGTGTATTTTCCAGTTTGAATATGTTGAACTTTGGTCCGTGTTGGAGATGCATAGTTGATACAAGGACAAAAACAGTCTTCGAGATACAATTTTTATTCAAAGCTTGACAAATTGATAAATTACTATAATATACCACTTGAGGGCTGCACGCAGATGTACACATGCATCTTAAAACTAGGAAACGAAGAAGAATTTTTTTGGAATTCTTTCTCCTGATATAGTATGCAGAGCTGCTCAAATTCCCCCACTCACTCAGATTGGGAGGCATCTGAGTTTGAATAGTATACTTTCTTCATTTAATAGAAAGAGGGAAATACAGTGGTACCTCATCATACGAACTTAATTGGTTCCAGGAAGAGGTTCGTAAGGTGAAAAGTTCATAAGATTAAACAATGTTTCCCATAGGAATCAATGTAAAAGCAAATAATGCATGCAAATCCTTCAGCAAAATCCCAAACTTTAGAAGGGAGGCGAACAGAGGGCAGGGAGGAGCAGCTAAAGGGGGTGGGTGAAAGAAGCAAGGCTAGGCTAAAGGGTGAGTGGGAAGGAAGAAAGGCAAGGGGGGCGCCCCTCCCTTTTCTTTCTTCAAAAGACACCGTTTCAGTGCCTTTGCAAGTACGTTGTTCTCTGCAAAATCTTTCCTCCAAGCTGCCCCTCCCTTTTCTTTCTTTAAAAGACACAGTTTCAGTGCCTTTGCAAGCACGTTGTTCTCTGCAAAATCTTTCCTCCAAGCTGCCCCTCCCTTTTTTTCTTCAAAAGACACTGTTTCAGTGCCTTTGCAAGCACGTTGTTCTCTGCAAAATCTTTCCTCCAAGCTGCCCCTCCCTTTTCTTTCTTTAAAAGACACCATTTCAGTGCCTTTGCAAGCACGTTGTTCTCTGCAAAATCTTTCCTCCAAGCTGCCCCTCCCTTTTTTTCTTCAAAAGACACTGTTTCAGTGCCTTTGCAAGCACGTTGTTCTCTGCAAAATCTTTCCTCCAAGCTGCCCCTCCCTTTTTTTCTTCAAAAGACACTGTTTCAGTGCCTTTGCAAGCACGTTGTTCTCTGCAAAATCTTTCCTCCAAGCTGCCCCTCCCTTTTCTTTCTTCAAAAGACACCGTTTCAGTGCCTTTGCAAGCACGTTGTTCTCTGCAAAATCTTTCCTCCAAGCTGCCCCTCCCTTTTCTTTCTTCAAAAGACACCGTTTCAGTGCCTTTGCAAGCACATTGTTCTCTGCAAAATCTTTCCTACTCCAAGCAGCCCCTGCCTTTTCTTTCTTCAAAAAAGGGGGAAAAAAGAAACCCCTTCATCCCAGCAGCAGCTGCTTGGGTTCGTAAGGTAAAAATAGTTCGGAAGAAGAGGCAAAAAAATCTTAAACACCGGGTTCGTATCTTGAAAAGTTCGTTAGAAGAGGCGTTCGTAAGATGAGGTACCACTGTACAAACATAACAAAAATGTAAACTCAACTTACGTTATGAAACGAGATTCACTCCCCTCACTCAGCTCAATTCCTGATGGGCTGAAGCTGCCATTCCTTTTGAGACTGACCTTCAAAGTGCTTTTCATTTCATCAATAGCCAAGACTGTTTGCTACTTTGACATTAAACCATTTCTACAAATAGTAGAAGATATAAACTGCACTTTACATGCCAAAGTTAAAGATTAATCATTTTGATTAGTTGAATTACCCAACTTTCGTCTTACACATCGCATTAAAATGTTGTATACAGTACATGATTTTTGGCATGGGAGATTTCAGGACAAGGACCAAGTTGCACAGCACAGAACAACCATGTTAGATTTTGAATGCAGAATTAATACATAAACAAATATAAAACAAACACTAATCAGTCACAAGACTTGTACCTTTTTTTTAAGATAAATTACACTGCTCAAAAAAATAAAGAGAACACTCAAATAACACATCCTAGGTCTGAATGAATGAAATATTCTCATTGAATACTTTGTTCTGGACAAAGTTGAATGTAGTGACAACAAAATGAAATTGATTGTCAATCAGTGTTGCTTCCTAAATGGACAGTTTGATTTCACAGAAGTTTGATTTACTTGGAGTTATATTCTGTTGTTTAAGCATTCCCTTTATTTTTTTTGAGCAATATACTTCTAGCATTTGCTGTTCTTTCTAAGCATATTTTGATATGGAGGGGTATTGCATAGTTTTCTTAATATACTGTAATTATCATTAATTATTATTAATTTTAATTATCATTATTTATTTTTAGTTTTTAACATACATATATACTTGTATCAAAAAAAGTTTTTAAAAATATATTCTTTGGCAGATTTAGCCCTATTATTTAAAATGCCACTCTTTTCAAGCAATTAAACCAGTACCGTTCTATTCCAGAATTACAGTCTTAAAATTTAGCACTTCTGATTATTTAGAACAAATATCCAAGCAACAGATCTACAAACATCTAAAATCAAGCACAGATTTTGTCATGATTTGCTATATCTTGCTGTGAGCCGCCCCGAGTCTGCGGAGAGGGGCGGCATACAAATCTAAATAATAAAATAAAATAAAATAAAATAAATAAAGCTTGACCTACAAACACCTAAAATCAAGCATAGCTATTAGTAGAAGTCCAAATGGGTTTCTCAAAACCAATCATGCCAAACAAATCTTATTGCGTTCTTTGACAAAATAACCAAATTAGTGGACCAGGGAAATGGGGTTTACATAACATATTCAGACTTTGGTAAGGTGCTTGACAAAGTAGACCTACTTCTTGTATGATAGAACAATTTGGGATACGTAGCATAATCACCAGATAGATTCATAACTGACTGAAAAACTGCAGTCAAAATGTGGTCCTCAATGGAACTACAACTATTTATAGAGAATAATGCAGTGAACACTCCAAGGTTCACTACTCTTAAACATCTTCATACATGATTTCTTTAAATTTAGATCATAAATTTGCAGATGACACCAAGTTAGGAGGAATTCCCAACACTTTAGAAGATAAGCTCAAGATTCCGAAGGATCTAGATCAATGAGGGCAAACCTTTTTTTACTCGGGTCATGAAAAAGCGTGGGCGTGCACTATCGTGCATGTGTGAGTGCCCATATCCATAATTAAATGCCTGGGAAGGGTGAAAACAGCTTCCCCCACCCCCCAGAGGCCCTCTGGAGGCCAGAAACTTCTTGTGGGTCCAGTAGGCTCTTGTTTTGCCCTACCCAGACTCCAAAGGCTTCCCTGGAGTTGGGGGAGGTTAAAAATGCCCTCACCCATAATTTTTCCCATTTTTCTAGTTCAATTGTGTAGCCAAAATTCATTCAGATGACAAAATCGACTGCATTCAAGGAAAACCAACCAAAAATGTTTTACAGGTGGCACCTATCACCGGAAAGACTCTCAAAAATGTTCCCAAAATCCTCCCCATTATGTTGGAAGTGCAAAAAAGAAAGAGGCACATTCTATCATCAATGGTGGACATGTGAACAAGCAAAAAAAATTTGGAATAAAATAACAGACTGGCTAAAAGGAATAATAAAAGAAGAATTTGAAAAAAAGCCAGAATTATATTTATTGGGTATTTTTAATAAAAAATGAAAAAAGAGGTAAGATATTTAGTTATACACATATTAACAGCTGCTAGGATAGCATATGCCCAACAATGGAAAATAGATAAAGCACCAGAAGAAAATATAGTACGGTAATTAAAAAAATATTGGACTTTGCGGAGATGGACAGGTTGTCCAAAAAATTAGAGGGAAAGGAAGATTCAGATTATTATAAAATATGGGGAAAATTTTATGACTGGTTAAAGGAAAGAACAGCGAAGAAATAATAAAAATTCAAGCAAAGCAACATGTCAAATAAAAGAATTAATACTATGTGAAAGAAGCAAAATTCTCTGATCGAACATTCAAAAAAAGTGGGGAAGCTTTTGTTTCCCAAATGTTGTATGTATATGTTGTGTGTATGTATTTTTTGTTATACAGTATTGGAAAAAATAAATAAATTTTATTAAAAAAAATAAAAATAAAAATGGAAACCAATAAAATTACATTAATTGCGACAAAAAATAAAATAAAATAAAATAAAATGTTTTGTTTGAAAATAGGAAAAAATAATAATTTAAAAAATGCCCTCACCCATCCCCCTGGGTGCTCCCTGGAAGCCATAAATGCCCTCCCAGAGTCTCTGTGTGAGCCAAAAATCAGCTGGTCGGCGCACACATGCACATTGGAGCTTCCGGCTTGCGTGCCAGTGGACATGGCTCTGCGTACCACCCGTGGCACCCATGCCATAGGTTCGCCATCACTGATCTAAATAGATTTGAACACTAGGCACTATCCAACAAAATCCAATTCAGTGGTGAGAAAAGTAAGATTTTACCCTCAAGGAAGAAAAACCCAAGGCACAGGTACAGAATATCGTTCAGAAGGAGCAACTGTGAGAGGGCTGAAGGAGTCAACCACTTAAGAATTAGCCAGCAGGTTGCTACAGCTGCTAAAGAAGCCAATGCAGTCCTAGTCTGCATTAACAGAGGGATAGTGTCAAGATCATATAAAATTTAGTACCACTATTGAAAAATACTGAGACAGTCGGTTCTTTTAAGCTCTTTTTATTTTAAAGGACAGGAAAGCTCTTTTTGTAAGTGACTTCAAGTAAGAACGCGACTGGAATAAACAGTGCCAGTCCGCTCATTTTATACTTTATTTTTCCCGCTAAATCCTACTGTCAAACTCTTAGCCAATCGGAACGCACCAACTATTTCACTATTTACATTTACCTCAGCGCATATTTAACAACTATGTACTACTAAATAAGGCAACACTTGGAATATTGCATCCAATTTTGGTCACTGTGATATAAAATAGATATTGAGACTCTGGAAAGAGTGTAAAAAAGAACAAGAGGGCTGGAGGTTAAAACATATAATTGAGTCTGTCATCTGCACCTCTATAACTGTCTGGTTTGGTTCTGAAACCCAACAAGACCAACACAGACTTCAGAGGAGAATCAGAACTGCAGAAAAATCAAATGCTGCCAACCTGCCTTCCATTGAGAACTTGTGTACTGTGTGAGTCAAAAAGAGGGCTGTGGAAATATTTACTGACCCCTCCTGGACACAAACTGTTTCAATGCTTACCCTCAAAATGTCGCTACAGAGCACTGCACACCAAGACAACTAGACACAAGAATAGTTTTTCCCCAAACACCATCACTCTGCTAAACAAATAATTCCTCAACACTGTTAAACTGTTTACTAAGTCTGCACTACTAGTTTTTTCTCATCATTCCTATCACCCATGTCCTTCCACTAATGACTATATTACTGTAACTTGTTGCTTGTATCCTTAATTTTTGAAATTAATATTGTTTCCTCATTGCTTATTTGACCCCTATAATCATTAAGCGTTGTACTTCATGATTCTTGTCAAATGTACACTGAGAGCATATGCACCAAAGACAAATTCTTTGTGCATCCAATGACCTGGCCAATAAAGAATTCTATTCTATTCTATATAATGAACAGTTGCAGGAGTTAGGTATGTCTAATGTTATTCTTTATAACCGCTTTTAATACAGTGTCTGCCCTATTGTATGGCCTATGCAGTTGGTTCTTTTAAATAGAGAAATTATCCTGGTCCTTGAAACATAAAATAAAGGTTCAAAAGCAGAAAACCATATTGGGGATTGATACGGTTTCACACTGCGGTTCTTCTTGATACACAGTTCTTCTTGATGTTGTTATTTTATTGGGGATTATTCAGTGATTGTGCTTATTTTCATCTCATTGTACTCATTTAAATATCACTAATTCAAAAATAAGAATTATATCAGTTTTTCAGGAGACGGGTGTACTACTGTTTGTATATAAAAGGTTGGGATAGTTTTATTTGTTTGTTTGTTTGTTTGTTTACTTACTTACTTACTTACTTACTTACTTACTTACTTACTTACTTACTTACTTACTTACTTACTTACTTACTTACTTATTTTGTCCACTACCCAATAATACACAATGAGGGTAATAGAGGATATAATCAGGTAGAATGTATTAAAGGGGGACTAGAGGAGAAAATAAAATATAACTATGAGAGAATAGCAGAAAAAGATATAGGGATAGAAGAGAAGATATAGGAGATATAGGAGAGACAATAGGATAGGGGATGGTAGGCACTCTGGTGCACTTATAACATTATGTTATATAGGTAGTTTTTAATTTACTTGTTTCCTTTTAAAAATATTTTATAATATAGAATACAAAAATGCAAAAGAAATAATAGAAAAGATAGAGGATGGAAGGGAAGGGGAAAGTGTAGGAAAGTGGGGGAGGAATGAAGTAGCATCACTGACTTCTGACTTCTTTTGGTACAATAGAATAAGATAATAACATGAAACCTTAGCCTTTTATTTTTATAACTAGCCATTTCTATAGCAACAAATCTATCTAAAAATTCAAATTCACATTCAAAATTTCATTTCCCCTCCACGGCAAGTACAAAGCCCAGAAGTGGGTTTCCAAGCACAAAAAAAAGTAATTATGTTTTTTTTTTCTTTAATCAAAACAATCAGTTTAGCCATCTCTGTTAATTCCATCTACTTTTTCAGCTGCTCATCCATTGTGGGAATCAAAGAGACTTCCATTTTTTATGCATAAAGGAATCGTTCTGCCATCAACATCAAAGTTCCACCCCCCACCAAGTCTCTTTCTATTAAACCCAAAAGTTTCTGGTTTTATCTTTATATTCAATTTTGAGAATCTTCTGTATTAGGATGTGAATCCTACTCCAATATTTCTTTGCTTTGTCACATGTCCACCATAAGTAATATGTATGTATGTATGTATGTATGTATGTATGTATGTATGTATGTATGTATGTATGTATGTATTTATTTATTCTTTCATTCATTCATTCATTCAATCATTCATTCATTCATTCATTCATTCAATCATTCAATTTTTATGCCGCCCTTCTACTTAGACTCAGGGCGGTTTACAACATGTTAGCAATAGCACTTTTTAACAGAGCCAGCCTATTGTCCCCACAAACCGGGTCCTCATTTTATCCACCTCGGAAGGATGGAAGGCTGAGTCAACCTTGAGCCAGTGATGAAATTTGAACTGCTTACCTACAGATCTACAGTAAGCGTCAGTGGCCTGCAGTATAGCACTCTACCGGCTGTGCCACCCCGGCTCATAATGTCCCTTCTATACTTTTTCATTTCCAACATTCATTTGAAATGCCTTTATACATTTTTGACAACTTGGGTGGTGTTAAATACCAACAATACATCTTCTTATAGAAGTTTTCTTTTAAATTATAATTTGGTGAAAATGTTAAACCTTTTGTCCACCTATTCTCCCATTGTTTACACATTATATTATATCCAAAGTTCCTTGCCCAGTGAATTGTGCAGTGCTTTTCATATTCAATTTCAAAATTCAAATTCAATAACAATTTATAAACCTTAGCAATAATATGTTCATCACTACTACAGGTAGTACTCTATTTTATAACCATTTGTTTTAGTGAATGGTGGATAATCTTTTATTGCCTTAACTTCCCTCTGAGTGGAAAAATAGAATAGTAAGAGTAAGAATTGTGAGTTAGAAAATAGTAATAAATCTATATAAATGTATTTGACACAAAATGTATGTTTATAAATTAATATATTAATATGTCAGTATGTATTAAGGACAATAGAACCACATCTATATACATACAGTAGTGAGCTACTAGCTAAATTGCACTAGCTGCCATGGCTCATAAGTGCTTGCAGGGGCAGTGCGATTTTGCTTCTGTACCTGTGGAGGTAGCAAAATCATGCATGGAGCTGCAGGTGCGCTCGTCTTTCAGCATGCGGGGAAACAAAAAAATCTCATCGAAACACGGGCGCACCTGCGACTCCGTGCGCAATTTTGCTACCTCCACAGGTGCAGAAGCAAAATTGTGCTGACCCCGCAAGCACTTAGAAGCTGCAGCAGCAAGTGCAATTTAGCGTTCCGGCAAGTAGCCCACCACTGTATACAGATGTAAAGGAAAAATGAATATATAACCTATAAATACTGATGTCAAAAAACTTAAAAACTATCTAATAAAATTATTAAAATTAAAAATTAGAATTTTGTTCAATTTTGCTAGAGTCCAGATATTTTGACTATAGAGTTACTTGTCTTTATGTCTTACAGAAAAGAGGACCGCACTTCTCTGCCCTTCGTTCCACAAATAATGTTTTTCTTCTTTTTTCACAGAATGTGTTGTGGTTAACTCTGGCCCAGCTCTTGCCCCAAGGAATGTACAGGTAGATGTGGGGAAACATCCACATGTCGCAGGCCTGTTTTGCTCCCAATGGAATCTGCTGATGAAGCCTCCTCTGACCAAGGAAGTGTGAGTGACAGGGAAGAGGGGAGTTTGGCAGACAGCCCAGGAGGAGATCAATCATCTGTATCGTCCCTGGATTCTGAACAAGAATTAATGACACATCCATGCATGCATAGAGTGATGCATAGGAGACAACAACTGAAGGATTATTACAAGAGAAAATGAGGCCACCTGTGGTTGGGTAGGGCTGCTGTAATTACTGCTATAGATAAAAGTGCAACCTGGTGTTTTAGCCACTTGGCAGTTTATCTGATTCATTGTTTCATCAAGATCATGGTTTTTGTGCTGTTCAAGATTGTGTGTGGACTCTCTGGACTTTAGAATTGGACTCAATTTCCCAGTTATTGGGTGAGCAATTGGATTGCATTTAACCTGTGCTTTGTGTGTACCAGAAAATCCCTTTGGCATTTAAAAAGTGAGCTATTTCTGTTTTTCTGTTTATAGAAACTTTTGGGTTTTCCTTTTATCGTGTGGTGTGTGTCTTCCTGGACTAATTACCCTGTAATTACGGGCGGTTGAAACACACCGGCAGAACAGAATGTATGTGAATCTATGCTTTAAGAACTATTAGTGAAGAGATTAAGTTGGATCAATGGCTGACTTGGATGCAGGCCTACACAAAAAGAGCATTAGATTCATGCTGGATTAGATCAAAGTATTTTTCTTCCTATTTCCTCTGAAGGCTACAGGAAGAGAGTTTTGGAACCTCTAACCTTAACATGTCTAGGGACACAAGTTTTTGGCAAGAGCTATTACACAAGGACCTTTTAAACGGGGGAGCATACTTTGAGGGGTCTCCATAGTGGATAAGTGCAAAAGCCTGGAGAGTGAGGTTTTATTAATTCAACGGCAGAGCAACTTCCCAAGCATATTGCAGACTAGAGAAAAAAAAGCTAATTTTTTACAGTATAATAATGGTCACTAGGTTGCTTCTATTGCTTTCTGAGTGTGTCAGCCGAAGCAGATAGCCCTGGAAACCTTCAGGCCTAATTAACTTCTGTAGCCTGTTTATGCAGTTCACCTATAATCCACCGTTATATTCTACAGAAGAGTGTAATGGCTCCTCCAATTCAAGATTGCAACATTTCATGGATTAGTCAATGATTAAAGCCAGACACAAAGATGGAATTATGTCCATGTGGTGTACATTATCTGTATACATTGCTTGTAATGGTGAACACTCTGCTCATGACATATTTTAAAAGCCAGTTTGCGGAGAATATTCCCTGTTGATATATCTGTCAGGAAAAGTGATGAACAGATAAAATTGCACAGACTGGACTGGCCCCAGGAAATATTATATTAGAAAGATCTGTCACAATAGGAAAACACATCTATCAACTTTTTTTCCTCCTTTACTTCTGTAATAGAAATTTAGGTGGCTATAGATGGAAGGTGAAATGCCAGTGTAGTTTTTATTCACTGACAAACCTATTTCTCTCGCCAGAACCAGACTGACTGAAAGGAAATTCTCCCTCCCTTTGTAAACTCTTTCCCTCCATGTGCCTTCAAAACATGTTCTGCATTTGGGGAGACCTTCAGAATCAGATTTTGTAAGCAATGGGAAAAGGGATGAAAAACCCCATTTGCATGTCTAGTGTTGTGGTTAGCACTGGCCCAGCTCCTGCCCCAAGGACGGTGGATGCGGGGGAGACATCCACATGCTGCAGGCCTGTTTTGCCCCCGGTGGAATCTGCTGATGAAGGCTCCTCTGACCAAGAAGACATGAGTGACAGGGAGGAGGAGAGTATGGCAGACAGCTCAGAAGGAGATCAATTATCTAGCTCCTCCTTGGATTCGGAACAAGAGTTAATGATACAGCCACGCATGTGGAGAGCGATGCATAGGCAACAACAACTGAGAGATTATTATCGAAGAAAATGAGGCCACCTGTGGTTGGGTGGGGCTGTGGTAATTAGTGAGGCTGCTATAAATAGCAGCCTGTGGGTTTGGCCATTGTGGAGGATTATCTGATCCTTGTGTTTCGTGACTGCTTTACTGACTTTGACCTTTTGTGTGCTGATTTTTCCCCCACTTTGAAACTAAACCAGAGCAAAGTGTGTTTCACTTTGTGAAAGAAGAAGGACTGTGAATTGCCTCACAGCTGCAAGCTAAGTATCGCAGGACTGATAAGGGACTTGTACAAATTAC
>NC_091951.1:327993896-328086010 GCF_031021105.1 Erythrolamprus reginae | reverse complement strand
TGTTAATGGCGAGTATTCTGAGCAGAGACAGGTTACAAGCGGTGTGCCACAAGGGTCTGTTCTGGGTCCTATTCTTTTTAATATGTTTGTGAGTGACATAGGGGAAGGTTTGGTAGGGAAGGTTTGCCTATTTGCCGATGACTCTAAAGTGTGCAATAGGGTTGATATTCCTGGAGGGGTCTGTAATATGGTAAATGATTTAGCGTTACTAGATAAATGGTCAAAGCAATGGAAACTGCAGTTTAATGTTTCCAAATGTAAAATAATGCACTTGGGGAAAAGGAATCCTAAATCTGAGTATTGCATTGGCAATTCTGTGTTAGCAAAAACTTCAGAAGAGAAGGATTTAGGGGTAGTGATTTCTGACAGTCTCAAAATGGGTGAGCAGTGTGGTCGGGCGGTAGGAAAGGCAAGTAGGATGCTTGGCTGCATAGCTAGAGGTATAACAAGCAGGAAGAGGGAGATTGTGATCCCCTTATATAGAGCGCTGGTGAGACCACATTTGGAGTACTGTGTTCAGTTCTGGAGACCTCACCTACAAAAAGATATTGACAAAATTGAACGGGTCCAAAGACGGGCTACAAGAATGGTGGAAGGTCTGAAGTATAAAACGTATCAGGAAAGACTTAATGAACTCAATCTGTATAGTCTGGAAGACAGAAGGAAAAGGGGGGGACATGATCGAAACATTTAAATATGTTAAAGGGTTAAATAGGGTTCAGGAGGGAAGTGTTTTTAACAGGAAAGTGAACACAAGAACAAGGGGACACAATCTGAAGTTAGTTGGGGGAAAGATCAAAGGCAACATGAGAAAGTATTATTTTACTGAAAGAGTAGTAGATCCTTGGAACAAACTTCCAGCAGACGTGGTTGGTAAATCCACAGTAACCGAATTTAAACATGCCTGGGATAAACATATATCCATTGTAAGATAAAATACAGGAAATAGTAAAAGGGCAGACTAGATGGACCATGGGGTCTTTTTCTGCCGTCAGTCTTCTATGTTTCTATGTTTCTATAAACACCCACTCACCAGTATTTATAGAGGGAAGGCAGCTCAGGTCATGCTATGTTCACCTTAGCACAAAGCCAAAAAGTGGGACCTCGTCAAAACATCACCAGGAATCTCTGAAATTTACACGGGAAGAAACCTGAATATGCCAAGACCTTCATACCTGTACCCATGAAAATCTACAAATATATATATACTGGAAATAACAAAGCAAGGCATTGGGTTGGGCCGAAAGGCAAAAGGAAGCATAAAATGCCTCCCATATTTGAGTATGCCAGTGTGATTTGACAGAAAAAACATATAACACTTCCCTGGTACAAAGCTGACAGGATAAGATCCTGTGGCCTAGAGGTTAATTCTCTGCCTTACAGGTTCAAATCCCAGTGAGGGTTAACTGATGAGGCCATAACAAGGCCAAAATAGATCTACACTAGTCTCCCTTCATTTTCAAATTCAGCAAAAATATGTTACATGCATATCTACCTATCTACCTACATATAAGATATATCATATTTATATGCTGTCCAACTCCCAAAGGATTCTGGGCTTCCCCATCTTTCTCCTTTACTTAAGCAACCTGCTCTAATCACCTCAGCCAGAATGAATTATCCAACTAATGTTTGGTATCCAGTTTGCTTAAGATGTTGGTTGAGGAGCAGAGACACCCACTCAATCACAGGCATGGACGTTTATTGAATGACTAGCTAATTTCTTTCAGCCAGCCTAACCTACATTCAGCCAGCCTAACCTACATTCAGCCAGCCTAACCTGTATTTGAATGGTCGTTCTTTTGTGGGGGAAATGGGAGAAGGAACAATCTATATACTGCAATAATTTCCTGAAAGGTGAGATATAAATTAATACGTGAAGAAATCCAATGCATTTGAATATTATAAAAGACTGCTAAAGGATAAGCAATAAATAGGGGCAGCAGAAAAGCCTTCTGGGTGCGTGAATGTTGCCTTGTTGTTATCATTTTAGAGCTACCTGTTTAGATTGAAGAATCAGCAGAAATTCCAGATCTCAGGGTTTTGCATACAGATGCAAATTTTCCTTGTGGGAAAGGAATGGCTGTTGAGAGGGGTGGGGGAAATCCCATTTGTTTTAAATTGTGTAAACTGGATGTCAGAAGTAAAACAAAATGGCATCATAGAGAGGCACTAGGCCAATTATAGCATTAGATGTAACTTAGCAGGATATAACAAATCGTCTTCTCAAGCTCCATAACTCTCCCCAATAATCCTCCCAGAAAAGGAGAGAAGAGTTTATTCATGCAGCCAGTCACATTTAGTTCATTAGTCTGATCAGCCCTTCACATCCCTTAATAGTCTACAGATTGTAGTTAATAGCAAGTGCGGTAAACAGCCAAGACCCTTAAGCACATCTGATGAATTCTGTTGCGCAACTGGAGCTGTACAAAATAATATTTCTTGGGGAGGGGAAAAAACACTTTGCTGAAATGATACTGCATCCCTTTGTAAAATATATGCCCTATCATTGCCGTGTCTCATTCTTCATGTTAAAATAAACAATGGAGAGTAACTGATCCAGACATGAAAAATTGGGGAGAAGGAAGACCGCTCCTCCTTGATGACACTTCCATGTGACCTCAAATCATGTGATTGTGTTTGCTATACAGAACAGGCAAAAAAACCCTATGGTTTTCCAGATGCTATTGAACTTCAATACACATTAGCCCAGGCAGTACCTTTGTTTAAATAGATCTATCTATCTATCTATCTATCTATCTATCTATCTATCTATCTATCTATCTATCTATCTATCTATCTATCTATCTATCTATCCATCCATCCATCCATCCATCCATCCATCCATCCATCCATCCATCCATCTATCTATCTATCTATCTATCTATCTATCTATCTCATATAATTTATCGTTTAGCCATATTATCTCAAGGTAACTTAAGCTATAGGCTAAAGAAGAGACTTATCTTGAGCCAATGTATATACAGTATGTATGCAGTGAAGGGCTACCAAAATTTTTACTACCACACTGTGGGTGTAGCTTATGCAGGACACCCTGCATTTTCTTTCAACATCTTTCAGTTCAAATTGGGTGCTCTGGGGTGGGGCTCCATTTTCGCTAGCCCACTGCATTCCCCCCCAGCCAGGCAGCAGCCCACCCCTGTATGTATGTATGTATGTATGTATGTATGTATGTATGTATGTATGTATATACGTATGTATGTATGTATGTATGTAATGTATGTATGTAACATATTTTTGCTGATAATGAAAATGAAGAAAGACACATAGAATATAGTTTGTCGGCTATAAAATTAACTGCCTGGATGGCCTCAGGGGCTGAGAGGCAAAATGTATGTATGCATGTGACCCTGACAGACAAGCCCTAGTTCTGACATATTCAAGAGTCCACCACATATCCATTTCTATGTTAGTTATGATAGTGTATTATGTAGACTTACTTGTTTTATATATCTACTTTATCCAACTGCTCACCTGAAATATATATTCTGGAAGAGATGTATGAATATTTCTTTTAATATTTCCATTATACAATTTTATTTGTTTGTTTGTTTGTTTGTTTGTTTGACTTCTATGCTGCCCAATCCCTTGGGACTCAGGGCATCTTACAACAATTTTTTATCCTGCATTGACTTCATTACAATTAGTTGCAAAGTATTTTTCTTGTTTTTGGGCTATGGTAAAGATGTCACCATTTTTTTTCCTGCTTTATAAACAGAAAAATACCAGTGACGTTTTAATTCATGGCAGCATTGCATGAAATGTGTAGACAAAATTGAACCTTCTTAGGGAATCAAGCCTGCCAAATTTCTATGAAAATGATCATTTTTTGGTGCACGAACTGTTTCTTCTGTGGGGTTCTAGAGGAGGATAGGCTTATTTTCTTATAATTTTTCTTTTTGTACATACCTTATAAATAAGGCAAGTGCTACAGAGCTGCCTCTATTGAAGAATTATACAAATCTCAGAACAAGAGAGTAGCAATTAACATATCCTTTTTTCCCTCCAAATCTATGACCCTCGTCATTTCCTTTCCTTTTCTGACAAGTTGTATGGAAATGTCAGATAACAATATAAGAAGCAACAATTCATTAAAAAATATATGAAGCCTGAGCCTTATAGACTTTAGGCAACTTACAACACTCAAACCAAGAAATTACAATAAAATCCATTAGAAGTGTCACTGGCCAAGAAACACACAAAATTCAGAATGGCTGAGATATTGAGGAAGAAAACCCATATTGCCTGCAGGGCTTCAGATAAAATTTATTGGGTGTTTCATCACTGGAGATTTTAAAGAAAAGACTTGACAGCCACCCATCTGAAATGATATAGGGCTGTGATGACAAACCTTTGACATATGTTCCACAAGTGGCACACAGAGCCATATTGGTAGGCAGACGAGTCAGGTCTGGTGCGCAGGCGCTCATCAGCCAGCTGATTTTTGGGCCTTCTGGGCCCACTGGGATTGGGAAACAAGCTGTTTCCAGCTTCTAGAATAGGTGGGGAAGGCCTGTTTTGTGCTCTCCCCCAAGCTCCAGGGCCTTTCTAGAAGCCTGGGGAGGGCAAAAATGGGCCTTCCCCCCCACCTGGAGACCCTTCGGAAGCCAGAAAGGGCCCATTTTCCAACTTGAAAAGGCCATTTCTGGCCTCCGGAGGACCTCCGGGAATCAGTGGGGAAAGCTGTTTTCGCCCTCCCCAGGCTCCTAGAAAGGCTCTGGAGCTTGGGGGAGAGCCAAAAAAGAGGCCTTCCAGTACAACCGGAAGTCAGCAAATGGAACATTTCCGGCCTACGGAGGGCCTCTGGAACCATCAGCAACCCAGGCCCACCATGTCCCTGAGCCAGTTCTCTCAGCAGCACCATAGATGCTGTCATCTACTTTTTTTGCTTCTGAATATGCACAATAGCTTTGTTTTATCGCCGCACATGTGCATGTGAGGCACACAATGTGCATCCGCCCATACAGAGGGCCCCTGAGCAAACTGGCAGTGAAGAAAACTAGAACTCACTCCTGACCAAATCCTTATTTAAAACCTTACTGAAAAACAAATAATAAATCTCTAAAATAAATGTATGTTAGACGTAGTTACAACATACATCCAAGCTCCTGAGCTCTTTTCTTCTGTACAACAAATAAACATATATATTTTTTTATTATACTGTAAGTAGAATGTTATACCTTTCTTATAAGGTAGGACAGCACTCCAAATATTATGTAAGTCAAATGGGCACATGCTACATTAATGAAGACACTATTTTCATTTGTTCTTCTACTTCTTCTTTTGCAAAAACTCTGTCACTACAGTTCCCTTTATGAAACGTATACCATTGCAAAACACTTCCTGCTCCATAAACTGAATCAGCTGTGGATTCTGTCCGCAAATATGAATGTGGCAGAAGTGAGAAGCAAAGCCAGCATGGTAAATTTTGTACAAAATCTGGATGCTACTCTCTGTGCTGTTTGGTGTGTGCTCTGAGGCATAACATTCTAGATTTTTTTTTCCTAGTTGAAATGAATTTTGCATATTCCCATTTAGTCTGCAGACTAAATCAGGGTCATGGAAAAGTGACTGAATAAGGAAGGAAGGAAGGAAGGGGGCAGTATAACTTTAATACCAAGGTCCATCAATCCCTTCCCCATTTTTGAATTTATTTTTGATTTGATTTGATTTGATTTGGTTTGGTTTGATTTGGTTTGGTTTGGTTTGGTTTGGTTTGGTTTGATTTGATTTGATTTGATTTGATTCGATTTGATTCGATTTGATTTGATTTGATTTGATTCGATTCGATTTGATTCGATTTGATTCGATTTGATTTGATTTGATTCGATTCGATTCGATTCGATTTGAATGCCGTCCCTCTCCGTAGACTCGGGGCAGCTCACAGCAATAATAAAACAATGTACAACAAATCTAATATTTAAAAGTAACTAAAAAACCCTT
The DNA here is from genome assembly GCF_031021105.1 of Erythrolamprus reginae. Taxonomy (NCBI): domain Eukaryota; kingdom Metazoa; phylum Chordata; class Lepidosauria; order Squamata; family Dipsadidae; genus Erythrolamprus; species Erythrolamprus reginae. The sequence goes on along the minus strand of NC_091951.1, from coordinate 328,080,046 downwards.
ATTTAAAAAGCAAGACATACACAATCAACATGTCTTCATCAACATGCAGATATTCATGGAATAATCCAGTTCTTGAGAGTTGGAGAGAACCTGAGTTGATAAATACATAATAGGGAATACATAAAAATGTAACTTTGTTTTATTGCTGCATAAAATAACATGGATTTATGCAATCCACAGCAAAAGATGCAGAGATAAAGATAAAGAGAGCCAAAAATTATGCTTAATCCATCAACATGCACTGTGGTCTGCTGGGAGTGTCATAAATATTCTTTATCTTTTTTTCCCCCGCTAGAAAACAATCTCTACTAATGCCTGTATCATAAGAGTTGTTCAGGAACAAAATCTAGACATTTTAGAAAGAACAGAATGTCAGAGACAATCTGAGAAACTTGTTTAATTCCCTTCAGAATGGGCAAAATTTGGTAAACAAATGGATAAAAGTTTGTTATTATTCCTTCATATTTCAATAGATGGCAGCATTTCAAAGAAAGGGATGCTTCCTTTAGAGTTTAAAGCTCTAAAGCAGTGTTTCTCATCCTTGGCAACGTTTGTTTGTTTGTTTAGTCAAGTATGTATTGGTAGTATACATAGATATAATGCTGTTTATATACATGAGATGGGTAATAATAAGAAGGAAACATTAGGACAGGGACAATATGCACGCTGGTGCTCTTATGCACGCCGCTTATTGATCTATTAGGAATCAGGTGAGGTCAACAGTGGAGAGTCCAAGGCTAAAGTTTTGGGGGTTTGGTGATGAAACCACAGTCAGGTAGTGAGTTTCAGGTATTAACTACTTGCTGAAGTCGTATTTTCTGTAGTCAAGTTTGGAGCGGTTTACTTTGAGTTTGTATCTGTTGTATGCTCGTGTATTGTTGTGGTTGAAGATGAAGTACGCGTTGTAGCAGATGATTTTATGAGCTATGCTTAGGTTGTATTGAAGGCAACATAGTTCTAAGCTTTCTAAGCCTAGGATTTCAAGTCTGGTTGCATAAGGTACTCTATTGTGAGAAGAGGAGTAGAGGATTCATCTCATAAAGTATTTGTAGACACCTTATAATGTATTTATGTCTGAAATGCAGTGTAGTTCCAGTTCCAGACAAATGAGCTGTATTCAAGGATTGGTCTGGTGAAAGTTTTGTGTGCTCTGGTTAGTAGTGTGAAATTACCAGAGAAGTAATGTAACATTGGGTTAGATATTAGGTAAGATGTCTACATTAAGATATGTAGACTTCAACTCCCAGAACTGCCCAACCAGTAAGGTTGCCTGGGGAATTCTGGGAGTAAAAGTGCACACATCTTAAAATTGCCAACTGTAGAAAACATTACTCTAGTCTAAAGCCACGAGAAAACTGACTACTTTTCAGCTCAAGCCATTCCTTGATAGAGCTGGTTAGTGGAAGATCATGTGGATTTATAAGTTATAGGTGACCTCAAGGATCTCCCATAATATAATGGAGACATTGCAAAATAAGCAATTTTTTGTTTGGTCCATGCAAAATGCTCTTGTGCTCCTTTGGTATTTCATTGGATTAATTTACATCAAACTACTCAATTTACTGTAGCAAGCAGTCTGTAGAATGACCAAAAGTCACGATTAAGCAAATATAGTAGCATTCTTGGTTACTTATTTAGCCTTCCCTTTATTATTTTTCCTTTATTTTGAGCACTTTCTATGGTCCCAGAATGAGCAATTCTGGTGTATCTCTGTTTGGCACATAATTGATCTTCCAAAAAGTTTTATGACGTTCAGTTCTTAAACTAATGAGGTTCTTTGGTTTGCGAGGCTATTCCAAGCAAATGATTTCATTTTTATTTGATTTCTAACTTAGATTTATTAATGAACCTTATTTAACCTTACCACAGGGCCTCTGTGCTGAGTGAAATTTCCCTACTATATTTTATTGTATTCCTTAAGGTAATTATCCAATCAAGATTACATCTCCACCCTTCGCTCTCAGAGGTCTCTCGTTTTTCCATCCCGCTCTGCTGAACAATATTTAGTGCGTTCCTGGGATATTTTGCAGCAAAAACAAATTGCAGGACTAAGGGAAAAATCAAAACCAGACCTATTATTTCTCTTATTAATAAAGTGGGTCAGTGTGATGGAGTGTTTTATATTTCAGACTGGAATTGATGAGATGTAGTCCAAATGTTCACTTAGACAAGATATTTTCTTCAATCACTATATGTAAGTTTAATTTAACTCATAGGTTTACAGTCCTGCAACAGCAAAACTGGCATGGAGATCCTTAGCGTTTGTAGCTCCTTGTAGTACCAAGGAAGGATAGAATTGTATATTATGCATTAAGAAATCCTGAATGATAAAATGCTGGAGACGAGGAAGGAGAAAAATAAACAAAGAAAACATTGAAAACAAAAGTTATTAGAAACGTATTTGCGAGGCTGGTGGTAATATAATGAGTTAGAAATTCGCTATTGTTCTGCCTATATAGTACAGTTGGAATTTGGGCAAGATCTGATTCAGAATAGGTTCAAATCTCAATTTTGCCATTAAATGTATTTTCTCAGCTTAAGAGGAAAATTATTATGGTCCTTTCCGAGGAAAAAATGGGTTCTAAATAAGCAAGCAAACCGACAAACTAATAATAGCTGATATTTATTTGGGCACCAAGAAAAAGGAGAGAAGCAGGTTTTAAGCAATAAAATAAAATAATAAAATAAAATAAACATTGGGAAAAGGCACAAGAAAGCTTATGGTAGTTACAACACTCCAGCCTAAATTTCAATATTTTTTATAAGCAACTAAATATGAAATGGCCCTGCCTCAAAATGTAACAGGTAGCCAGAAATATATACAGTAATACCTTGTCTTAATTGGTTCCGGAAGTAGGTTCGTAAGGTGAAACGTTCGTAAGATGAAACATTGTTTCCCATAGGAAACAATGTAAAAGTGATGAATCCGTGCAAACAGGAAAAAAAAAATCGGAAAATGGCGCCGCCGCCCAGCTGTCACCTTTTAAAACTGCCGGGGGGGGCTTCTCGGCGTTCTCCCGAACCCGAACTTTTTGGGTTCGGGTTCGGGAGGCCGCCAAGAAGCGCCGCCGCCCAGCTGTCACCTTCTGAAACAGCCGGGGGGGGGGGGGGGCTTCTCAGCATTCTCCCGAACACCGAACCCAGAAGTTCAGGTTCTGGTTTGGGTTCCAGTCGGACGTCTTCGTGACGTCAAAGCTCCACCCATGGAATTCCCTATTGGGATTCCCCACCTCCTATCTAGCCTCCAGATCAGCTGAAAACGCTGCCGCTGGTCGTAAAAAACGGCGCTCCACCGAGTGGCGCCACCCGGCTGTAACCTTCTGAAACAGCCGGGCACTTCTCAGCAGCCTCTGGAACCGGAACCCAAACTTCCAGGTTCGGCATTCGAGAGAATGCCGAGAAGCCCCCCGGCTGTTTCAGAAGGTGACAGCCGGGCGGTGGTGCTTCTCGGTAGCCTCCCGAACCCAAACCTGAAAAGTTCGGGTTCGGGAGAACGCCGAGAAGCCCCCCGGCTGTTTTAAAAGGTGACAGCTGGGTGGCGGCGCCCAGCGGAGCGCCATTTTGTGATCTGCGGTGCGTTCGTAAGCCGAAAAAAGTTCATAAGAAGAGGCAAAAAATTTCCGAACCCCGGGTTCGTATCACGAGGAGTTCGTATCATGAGGTACCACTGTATCTATTACCTTATTACCAAAACTCTGATTACAATGTACCATTCTGGAAGAGAAGCTTTTATAGTTAAAGTTATATCAACTCTAAAGCTAAGCAAATTTAATGCCAGAAAATATTTAAGAAGCGTAAATGTAGATAATCAGAACTTCTAAGATTGCCTCATTGGGTCATTGATTGCATGACCCTGGAACTTGGAACTTAAACAAGATTTTCTGTAAATAAATATTTAGAATTGAGGCAGCATTTCACAATCATTAAAATGATGCTTTTGAAAAAGTAAACAATGGCAGATTTGAACTGCACTATTTCAGGCATGGATCAAGAATGGCAACTCATAGATCAAATTATACTGTCATAAACTCATAGGTTATGATTTTGTACTCATATTGGCTTCCTTAAGCTTTATGCAAACAAGTATTTTCTCAGCCTTTCCCTCCCATATCAGCAGGAAGGGATTAAGGTTTAAATATAATATAATTATATTATAACTAAATAATATAATTTAGACTGTATATAAACTTCTTTGATCATTTAAATGATTGGACACCAATGCATTGTTTATAAATACTTCTAAATAAATATTCTGATATTCTGAATATGTTTCACTAAAGATAACAATCCCCATAAATCAAACTGGATTTCCACTATTTCATAGATATTTAAACAATATAGAAGTGGTTCATCATTACCTTCTGACCTTTTTAAAAAACTTCTCAATCTAATATATAGAACTAAGATATCCTGGTGATCTATCATCAAAACATTAGGCATCCTCAACCCTGACAGGGTTGGCTTAGGGTTTCCACACAGGGCCGCCGATAGACCGGTATTACTGGGAGTGGTGTCACGGGCCCGGCGAAATTGAAAAATGGGGGGGCGACGCCCGCCAAAAACTCCCCAACCCCGATGGCGATGAACTCTGCCTCTGCGGAGCTTCTCTGACAGCCCCGCACCTTCTTCCCACCCCCGCGAGGAAAGAAGGCAGGGAGGCCGGCAGACAGGCAGGGAGCCCCGATGGCAGCCGTGGAAGGAGGAGTCACCGCGGGGGTCCGGAAGCCAAGCCGCGCTGCTGGGGAAGCAGAATTGAGGAAGGCGGGAGAGGGCTGAGCCCGGCCGGCTTCTCTGCCGGTCTTGTGTCCCCCACGAGGATTGCGAGGGCAAGAGAGCTGCGCCTTTCGGCCTCCGGAGGTGCTGGGACGTGGGTTCGGGGAGGGGTGTGTGAACACTGCCCGCCGCCCGGAGCCAATAGCTTCTTTTCGCTTGCATTCCTGCTGCTGGCGCTGGGAGCAGGTAAGTGCGAGGGGGAGGCAAGTGGAGATCCAGGTCCCTCTTTTCATGCATCCGCTCAGTGAGCCTTTCTTTGGAGTTGCCTTTTTCTTTCTTTCTTTCTTACTTTCTTTTGTTCTTTCTCTCTTTCTCTCTTGCTCTTTCATTCTTTTTTCTTTCTCTTGCTTTCTTTCTTTCTCTTTCTTTCTCTCCTTCCTTCTCTTCTTCCATTTCTTTCATTCCCCTTCTCTATTTTTATTTCTCTTTCATTCTCTTGCTTTCTTTTCTCTTTCTTTCTTTCCTTCCTTCTTTCTTTCCTTCCTTTTTTCTTTCTTTCCTTCTTTCTTTCTTTTGTTTCTTTTTCTTTCTTTCTTTCTTTCTCTCTTGCTCTTTCATTCTTTTTTTTCATTCTTTTGCTTTCTTTCTTTCTCTTGCTTTCTCTCCTTCCTTCCCTCCTTCCATTTCTTTCATTCCCCCTCTCTCTTTTTATTTCTCTTTCATTCTCTTTCTCTCTTTCTCTTTCTTGCTTTCTTTCTTGCTCTTTTTCTTTCTCTCTTTTACCTTCCCTTCCTCTATTTCTTCTTTTCTTTCTCCTTCCTTCCTTCTTCCCTCCCTCCCTTCAGTCCTTCCTCTCTTACTCTCCCCTTTCATAAATTTCCTTGCTTCCTTCCTCTGTTCCTGTCCCTTCCCTCTGTCTTTCTTTCTTTCTTTCCTTCCTTCTTTTCTTCCTTCCTTCCCTCCCTCCATTTCTTGCTTTCCTTCTCCTTCCTCCCTTCTTTCCTCCCCTTTCACACATTTCCTTGCTTTCTTTGCACCCTTCCTCTGTTCCTGTCTCTTCCCTCTTTCCTTCCTTTCTTCCCACCCTCCGTCCATTCATTCACCCATTCCTCTCTTGATCACCCCTTTTACCATTCCTTTTACCATTCCTTTCCAGCTCCTCGCCAGTGGCTGCCAGGTGTGGGATCCCCCTCCCCTCTCCCCTCGCTAGAAAGCACATGGTTTTGTCAACAAGGCCTCTTCCAAGAAGGGAGAAGTGCCAATGAGCCGTAAATAAGCCATGCTCCGCCTGACCAATGCCAGGAGGCTCTTTCTTTCCCTCGCCGCTCCCACTTCTTTCTTTCTCCTGGATGAGTCCACACAATCGGCTTAACCCAGTTCCTGAAATAGCCTATGGCAGTGTTTCCCAACCTCGACAACTTGAAGATATCTGGACTTCAACTCCCAGAATTCCCCAGCCAGCATTCGCTGGCTGGGGAATTCTGGGAGTTGAAGTCCAGATATCTTCAAGTTGCCAAGGTTGGGAAACACTGGCCTATGGACTGCCTCGCTTGGCGTGAAGCGGGAAATGATCCCCAGGGGATGGAATGGCTCGGCGACTTAAAATAGTTTTAAAATGGCGGGGGGACCCAGACACTTAGGCTGTATGGGGCCCCAAAATTCCTGATGGTGGCCCTGTTTCCACATATCTAGGTTCAATGCAGAAACTTACAGTCATCCACTCCAGATTTATGTTCTTGAATTCTTCATTACGAACATTGTAGAAGCAGAATAGAAAGACTGTTGATGCTTTTGAACTTTACAGCTGAAGAAAATTCCCAAGAATCTTATAAGAAACCAAAACTGAACATTGGACAACTCAAGCCAATGTACTCACTTGAGGCACAAATGACCAAACTCAAATGATCACATATTGTACATATTATATGAAAACCCAGCTCTCTGGAGAAATATTGGTTGGTGGAAGAAAATAGACAAGGACAACCAGCAACAAGATGAATAGATTCAGTTTTACTGGTGACAGGTGCACTATGGAGACTTGGAAAGACACACTGGTAACCAAGTTTTGTTGAGAAAAATCTATCAATGTGATTAGTAAGAGAACATCAACTTAATGGCACATAAATCAATCAGTTACAAATTGAGCAAAAGATTGGACTATATGGCTTTCAAAATCATTTCAGTCTCAAATATTATAATTATTCTATTTATTTATTTATCTATCTATCTATCTATCTATCTATCTATCTATCTATCTATCTATCTATCTATCTATTTATTTGATTTCATTTGATTTGTATGCCGCCCCTCTCCGTAGACTCAGGGCGGCTAACAACAGTAATAAAAAAAATCATGCAAATCCAATACTAAAAACAACTAAAATACCCTTATTATAAAACTAAACATCCATACAAACAAACATACCATGCATAAATTATAAAGGCTTAGGGGGAAAGAATGTCTCAATTTCCCCATGCCTGATGACAGAGGTGGGTTTTAAGGAGCTTACGAAAGGCAAGGAGGGTGGGGGCAATTCTAATCTCTGGGGGGAGTTGATTCCAGAGGGTCGGGGCCGCCACAGAGAAGGCTTTTCCCCTGGGCCCCGCCAAGTGACATTGTTTTGTTGACGGGACCCAGAGAAGGCCCACTCTGTGGGACCTCACCAGTCGCTGGGATTCGTGCAGCAGAAGGCGATCTCGTAGATACCCTGGGCAGTACTAGTTTTTTACACAAAAAAACATTGTTAACAAATCAAACCGAAGCAGTTTGTTCACAGCAAAAGCATGTTTATTTCAAGGCAACGTGGTTTCAAGTTAATTTTTCATCTTGAGTTTTAATAACTATCTGATTGTTGTGTCATCCTATACTAATGGGACTTGATTTGAATGGAATCCCCCCCGAGAATATAATTTAAAAGCTTTATCCAGTCCTCTGCCCTTCATTTGTTAGAATTTTAGATGTTTAAAGAGGGCACCAAATCAAAGAAAGCTGGGATTTTGTTCAAAGGGAACTGATTTAGCATTTGGGTAATAGAACAAGGGCTGTTCGTATAAATACATTAGCCACCAGTTCATATAAACACAGTGCATTAATTTATATAAATAAATCAGCACTTTCCTAGAATGCCCTCAGCTCACTTTACATCAGGGGTCCCCAAACTTGGCAACTTTAAGATTTGTGGACTTCAACTCCCAGAAGATGGAGAATTGATGGAGTTGAAGTCCACAAATCTTACAGTTGCCATGTTGGAAGACCTTTGCTTTACCTGATGCCTTGAATCATACATTGTTCCCCAGGTTTTTTCCACCTTGAGAATATTATAATAATAATAATAATAATAATAATAATAATAATAATTATTATTATTATTATTATTATTATTATTATTATTATTATTATTATTATTATATCAGTACAGCACAGCAAACGAGATCACTATGCTGGATTTCGTATTTCATCACCAGTCGGGCGCTTCCCAAGCACCTAGGACTGCGTGATGTAGTGGCGAATTATGTTTGCCGATCCCAGTAAAGCAGCCTTTTCCATTTGACAGATGGAGATTTTGTCAATTCCGATGGTTGTCAAATGTCTGCTGAGATCCTTTGGTACTGCACCCAATGTGCCAAGTACCACTGGGACTACTTTCACTGGCTTATGCCAGAGTCGTTGCAGCTCAATTTTTAGATCTTCATATTTTACTAATTTCTCTAGCTGCTTCTCCTCAATTCTGCTGTCCCCTGGGATTGCGATGTTGATGATCCATACTTTCTTTTTCTCCACAATCAGGATGTCTGGTGTGTTATGCTTCAGAATTCGGTCAGTCTGAAGTCGGAAGTCCCACAGTAGTTTTGCTTGCTCACTTTCAACCACTTTTTCGGGCTTATGATCCCACCAGTTCTTTGCCACTGGTAAATGGGAGTTCCGGCACAAGTTCCAGTGGATCATCTGTGCCACAGCATCATGTCTATGCTTGTAGTCAGTCTGTGCGATCTTTTTGCAGCAGCTGAGTATGTGATCGATTGTTTCGTCTGTTTCTTTACAGAGTTTGCACTTTGGATCGTCTGTTGATTTTTCAATTCAGCAGCAGCAGCAACAACAACAACAATAATAATTTAGATTTGTATGCCGCTCCTCTCCGAGGACTATTCTATCCCATCTCACTATAGTTAAAGTTATATCAACTATAAAGCTAAGCAGGTTTAAGGCCAACATAATTCTCATCAAATCAGGAAAAGAAATCAATGTTGACTTGAGGCTTAACATTAGGCACTAGGTCCATAGAACAATACTTTAGAAAAAAATTACAAAGATATGAGAATGTTGCAATCCCAAATAAAAATTTTGAGGCACACATATGCAATGTGGAGAGAGAAGTCTTTCTCTGAATATGCAAAACTCTGCAATCTGGCATACTTTAGAAATGTTGGGAACAAACTCCCAGAATTTACCAGCCAGCTCAGGTCTTTTATTCAATTCAATTCAATTCAATTTATTAGATTTGTATGCCGACCCTCTCCGTAGACTCGAGGCAGCTCACAACAATAATAACACAATGTATAACAAATCTAATAATTAAACATAATAAAAAGTCATTAAAAACCCCTTATTAAAAGAAAATATAAACTCAAACATACCATACATAAACTGTATAGGCCCAGGGGAGATGTCTCAGTTCCCCCATGCATGGTGGCAGAGGTGGGTTTTAAGAAGTTTACGAAAGACAAGGAGGGTGGGGGCCGTTGTAATCTCCAGGGGGAGCTGGTTCCAGAGGGTCAGGGCTGCCACAGAGAAGGCTCTTCCCCTGGGTCCCGCCAGACAACATTGTTTAGTAAACAGGACCCGGAGAAGGCCAACTCTGTGGGACATGATTGGTTGCTGGGATTCGTGCGGCAGAAGGCGGTCTCAAGAGATATTCTGGCCCGATGACATGAAGGGCTTTATAGGTCATAACCAACACTTTGAATTATGACCGGAAACTGATCGGCAGCCAATACAGACTGCGGAGTGTTGGTGTGACATGGGCATACCTAGGGAAGCCCATGATTGCTCTCGCAGCTGCATTTTGCACGATCTGAAGTTTCCGAACACTCTTCAAAGGTAGCCCCAAGTAGAGAGCATTACAGTAGTTGAACCTCGAGATGATGAGGGCATGAGTGACTGTGAGCAGTGACTCCCTGTCTAAATAGGGCCGCAACTGGTGCACCAGGCGAACCTGGGCAAACGTCCCCCTCGCCACAGCTGAAAGATGGTTTTCTAATGTTAGCTGTGGATCGAGAAGGACGCCCAAGTCGCAAACCCTCTCTGAGGGGGTCAATAATCCCCCCCAGGGTGATGGGTGGACAGATGGGATTGTCCTTGGGAGGCAAAACCCACAGCCACTCCATCTTATCAGGGTTGAGTTTGTGTCTGTTGACACCCATCCAGACCCTAACAGCCTCCAGGCACCGGCACATCACTTCCACTGCTTCGCTGACTGGACATGGGGTGGAGATGTAAAGCTGGGTATCATCAGCGTACTGATGATACCTCACCCCATGTCCTTGGATGATCTCACCCACTCTATCTACTACTTTCTCTGGGAAGAGTATTGAAGAATCCTTGCTTCCTCTGAGCTCGATTGTTTTCTTGCAGATATTTCATTACCTAAACTAGATAACATAATCACTGCAGAAACATTTCCTGAAGAAGAAGAAAATGTCGGGAGAAGCTATGCTAAACTGCTTTATCTCAACCATCTGCCCCGACAACTGCCACCTACGGATTGGATCTGTTGTACCACACATGTATTATATTTAATTAGACCACACTTTTCTCAATTAATACAAATTCTGGGTTTGTACAGTGTGTTCCTCTCTATTAAGCTAAACAATAGGGATGGGATTTGCACAACACGATGAGTCATAAAGTAGCTAATCACATTTTAGTGTAATGAAGAGTGAGAAACCAGACACAATTTCAACACATAGCTTTAGGGACATGTTGGGCTCAGATAAGAGAGGTTCAGCATGTGGTTTTGGGTTAAACATAGAAACATAGAAGACTGACAGCAGAAAAAGACCTCATGGTCCATCTAGTCTGCCCTTATACTATTTTCTGTATTCTATCTTAGGATGGATATATGTTTATCCCAGGCATGTTTAAATTCAGTTACTGTGGATTTATCTACCACGTCTGCTGGAAGTTTGTTCCAAGGACCTACTACTCTTTCAGTAAAATAATATTTTCTCATATTGCTTTTGATCTTTCCCCCAACTAACTTTAGATTGTGTCCCCTTGTCCTTGTGTTCACTTTCCTATTAAAAACACTTCCCTCCTGGACCTTATTTAACCCTTTAACATATTTAAATGTTTCGATCACGTCCCCCCTTTTCCTTCCGTCCTCCAGACTATACAGATTGAGTTCATTAAGTCTTTCCTGATACGTTTTATGCTTAAAACCTTCCACCATTCTTGTAGCCCGTCTTTGGACCCGTTCAATTTTGTCAATATCTTTTTGTAGGTGAGGTCTCCAGAACTGAACACAGTACAGTGATCCCCCGAGTTTCGCGATCTCGATCTTTGCGAAACGCTATATCGCGATTTTTCCACCCGATGACGTCACTCCCTTCCTTTCTCATCTTTCTTTCTCTCTCTCTTTCTCTATCTTGCTTCTTCCTCTCTCACACTCTCTTCCTCCCTCTCTCATCTCTTTCTTTCCTTCTCTCTCTTTCTCTATCTCTCCCCCTCTTGCTCTCGAGTGGCAAGCGAGCGGGCGGGTGACGGAGAAGCGGCAAGCGGCAAGCGAGCGGCCGGGCGGGCGGGTGACGGAGAAGCGGCAAGCGAGCGGCCGGGCGGGCGGGTGATGGAGAAGCGGCAAGCGGCAAGCGAGCGGCCGGGCGGGCGGGTGACGGAGAAGCGGCAAGCAGCAAGCGATCTTGGGGTTTCCCCTTTGCCTGGGCAGCGGGAAGACCCAGGGAAGGTTCCCTCGGCCGCCCAACAGCTGATCTGCTCCGCAGCGCGGCAGCAGCGAGGAGCCGAAGATGGGGTTTCCCCTTTGCCTGGGCAACGGGGAAACCCCATCTTCGGCTCCTCGCTGCTGCCGCGCTGCGGAGCAGATCAGCTGTTGGGCGGCCGAAGGAACCTTCCCTGGGTCTTCCCCGCCGCCCACACGCAAACTCCACCATCTGCGCATGTGCGGCCATGGAAAAAGGGGTGCGCATGCGCAGATGGTGTTTTTACTTCCGCACCACTACATCCCGAAAAATCGATTATCGCGAGGGGTCTTGGAACGGAACCCTCGCGATAATCGGGGGATCACTGTATTCCATATGTGGTCTCACCAGCACTCTATATAGCGGGATCATAATCTCCCTCTTCCTGCTTGTTATACCTCTAGCTATGCAGCGAAGCATCCTACTTGCTTTCCCTACCGCCTGACTGCACTGTTCACCCAGTTTGAGACTGTCAGAAATCACTACCCCTAAATCCTTTTCTTCCTAAGTTTTTGCTAACACAGAACTGCCAATACAATACTCAGATTGAGGATTCCTTTTCCCCAAGTGCATTATTTTACATTTGGAAACATTAAACTGCAGTTTATGTCATTGCATATGCATGTGTGTAATTAATCTCTCACCAAAATAGGAGGAAATACTTCATCTAAACCTTTTAAAAACAGTACAAAACCTATGATCAAAAGTCATACTGGGACAGAAAAAGGGTTAGTTTGTATACTGTACATTCTTACTTTACCAAGCTTGTTTGAGGTTTTTGAGTCTGGATGGGACTGGGATTAATACAAAACAAGTCATTAACTCCCACCCTGGTATTGCAACTCAATGGAATAAATTTTTACGAGCCACTATTTGAGCTTTAGTAGGTCGATAGATTCACTTGCTAAATATGCGTATTGATAAAAGATTTATTGAGAAGGAAGCCTATTTTCACTGTTACTTTTTTCAATGTGATTCCTTCCAGAATGTGATTCCTTCCACATTCAATGTGATTCCTTCCAGATGAGTTGGACTGAAAATCCCGGCAGACCATGTTTCCCAACACAGATGGTAGGCACCCAGTCAAAAAAAGCTGTTCTTTATTATCAAATATTTAAATGAAGTATTTCCTCCTATTTCGGTGAGAGATTAATTACACACATGCATATACAATGACATATTCATACTTGCCAATAGTCAGAAACTTTTAAGTCAATGAAAAATCCATTTAATCAATTGTATCGCTAATTGTTTAAATATTTTAATCCTAATATTAACTTTAAGGGACTATCTGTCCTTCCCAAATGAAACCTAATTTGTGATGATAACAAGTACTCTAGGAAAGTGCATCACCGATGAGCCACAGTGGTGCAGTGGTTAGAATGCAGTACTACAGGCTATTTCTGCTGCCTGCCTATAGTTTGCCAGTTCGATTCTCACCAGCTCAAGGTTGACTCAGACTTCCTTCCTTCTGAGGTCAGTAAAACGAGAACTCAGATTGTTGGAGGCAATATGCTGACTCTGTAAACTACTTAGAGAGGACTGTATGTAAGTCTGTTATTGCTATTTCGTTGTTGGATTTAACTGGCCAACTAACCCAAACCAAATATATGTCATACTTATTGGCACAATCATTTTGTGAGTAGGCAAACTCCCCATAGCAGCCAATTTCTCTGAGGACTTATAACACACTCTCAATGGTCAGCCAGGCCACCAAAGATTAGGTAATCCCTAGTTTATAGCATGTTCAATATATCAATATTTAGTTCTTACCTAAATATTGTGCATTGTCTACAGTACACAAGTTACAACTTATCCACAATATCTTGAATATGATCCATGACTTAAATCTAAATTGTTGTAAGACAAGGCTGTATAGTAAACTTTCAGGCAATGTACTGTAACTTCCTATAATAAACTGCCTAAGGAAACATTTGAGGCTATAGGATGCCCAGTTTTGAAGCAATCCCAACCAGGCCATGCTCGAACTTCATTACCTGGTTCCAGAACTGGATAGGACTATGTCAAACATAGTTAGTTTGGCATCTTACAGGCTTCTGTGCTTGGCAGGATAAACTGTAGCTTTCTCTTTCAACTTGCTTTTCTTTTAAAATGCAACACAATTCAGAATGCACAAAGAACTACATGTAACCTTCTGATATTAGGGAAAAGATATAGTATTTTATCTCAGTATTTTGAATACCTGAGTTCAGTTATTGAAAAGCTCAAGCAAGTTTTTTACTTGTTGAATTATTTCTTTTTTTCTTTCTTTTTTTCTTTCCTTAATTAAAGTCCAATAAAATGGCTACCTCTTCATTTAGAGCAGTGGTTCTCAACCTTTCTAATACCACGACCCCTTAATACAGTTCCTCATGTTGTTGTGACCCCCAACCATACGTCTACGGCCAATTCCCCAACAAAAATAATAAATAAATGAATGAATGAATGAATGAATGAATGGATGGATGAAGGAAGGAAGGAAGAAAGAAAGAAAGAAAGAAAGAAAGAAAGAAAGAAATTTGAGCTGAAATGTTGAAACAAAATAAATAAATAAATAAATAAATTTGAACTGAAATGTTGAAACAAATTGCATAATCCACACCCACAGTGTGGTAGTAAAAATTTTGGTAGCCCATCACTGTATGTATATATGTATGTATGTAGGTATGTATGTATGCATATGTCCAGTAGTGGGTTCTAAAACTTGTTACTATTGGTTCTCGTGTGCATGCACAGAAGACACTTCTGCACAAGTGCAGGGGTGGAACGTCCTGCTGCCGCACTACTGGTTCTCAGAACTGGGATGAACTGGGAGCAACTCACCACTGTATGAATGACCCTTTAAGAACCGTATGCAACTAATTTTCATTTTAATGTATGCCTGTCCAAACTGGGAATAACCCACCACTGATTCCACACAATCTTTTAAATACTATTTCTCCCAAGAATCATTTTTTTTCTTATTGCTTTTACTGAGTTTTCTGGGATGCTTGTAATTTTCATGTACCAACAGGTACAATTCGTTCCAAAGCATTTACTGGTAGAATACTACTAGAAAGAATTTGTGGATTTACTCATCTAAACAGGAAAAATTACATAGTTTTCTCTCAGTATTGGGAAATTGGACACATTCAGAAATGGTATAGATAGCCCAGTATGTTATTGCCTCTTCGTGAAATGCAATACTATGCAAAGGAGCAAAAATTGAGAAATAGTAAGAGAAGAAACCAAAGGCAGGAGATAAGAGAAAAGGAAGGCAAATTTAATTTAATCTCAACTTCCTTTCCTGTATCTCCCCATACTGTTCTATTTTTATCATTGCTTTTATCCTATCTACACAGTTTTCCATACATTGTTCTTTTCATTGATCCTTTATGTCATTATTGTCTTTGTCAATAGGCATATGCCCCTACATAATAATAATAATAATAATAATAATAATAATAATAATAATAATAATAATAATAAATTTTATTATTCCGACTTCAGACTGACCGAACTCTGAAGCATAATACACCAGACATTGTGATCGTGGAGAAAAAGAAAGTATGGATCATCGACATCGCAATCCCAGGAGACAGCAGAATTGAGGAGAAGCAGCTAGAGAAATTAGTGAAATATGAAGATCTAAAAATCGAGCTGCAACGACTATGGCATAAGCCCGTGAAAGTGGTCCCAGTGGCACGTTGGGTGCAGTACCAAAGGATCTCAGCGGACATTTGAAAACCATTGGAATTGACAAAATCTCCATCTGTCAATTGCAAAAGGCCGCTTTACTGGGATCGGCAAACATAATTCGCCGCTACATCATGAAATGTCCTAGGTGCTTGGGAAGTGCCCCACTGGTGATGAAATACAAAATCCAGCATAGTGATCTCGTTTGCTGTGTTGTACTGACATAATAATTTATTAGATTTGTATGCCACCCTTCTCCGCCCCTCTACTTGTTGAAATGGGACTCTAAATTTGAAATGCTAATAGGATAGCATACCTAGTGTAAAAACTGGGCCTTGGTTGTATTTTTGGCCATGCTGGCCAAAATGTTTCCAAACTACCAGCTCTCTCCTTGGCATCAGCAGCAAAAGCTACACAGGGTTTGAGGATGACTGAGGCTGTCAATTTCTTATAACTGCCCCCGCCTTTGGTATTTTTTTTAATTTTCAAGCCTCTGATCATCATTGTCAAAATTTGTTGTTATAATTTCCAGGTAGCTTATTGAACAAAAATGTATACTTTTAGAATATTAAAGATTCTCCATACACCCAACAAAAATGTAAGAAAAGTCAGATATCTTCTTTACCTACCATCATGTATTTGAAGTGCTCTGCCACTTAGCTTCATCTTAGCCCTAAAATGTTAAACATAGTCCACAGCTATTGGAAATGCAAACCAATGTATATCAGATTGTATATCAGATTATGATATAGTATAAATCTGCCCTTATAGTAATTCCTGTATTTTATTTTAGGATGGATATATGTTTATCCCAGGCATGTTTAAATCCAGTTACTGTGGATTTACCAGCCACATCTGCTGGAAGTTTGTTCCAAGCATCTACTCCTCTTTCAGTAAAATAATATTTTCTCATGTTGCTCAGAAGCAACTGATCAAGCAGTGGGAATTTTAAATGACTGTCAGTAGCCGGCAGCCTTCAGAGAAACCCTTAAAAGCGGCTTCCCTGGAGCCTACCAGCAGTTCTGCTACTGTTACTACTAGGAGAGAAATAAAGTGCTGAACTGTTACTGTGGCTCGCATCTTCAATTGCATGTGAATCTAACATAACATAAATAGGGGAAGAAAGAAACACCCCCAATTCCTGCTAATTGACTAGTTTTGCTAATTGACTAGTTTTTGTTCAAAATAAACTTAAATTCTGATGTATGGTTCAACCTTGCTTATCATAGAAATCAAAGTAAAATAAACACTGCAGCAACAAGTTGCATCAACTAATTGTATTATTTCTGTCATCAAAAACATTTACTACCTTTCCCCATAATTATGTCCCTTTCTCATGATCAAAATCAAGTGAATATTGCACTGCCCGGGGGTATTGAGCAAAGGTTCATTTTGAAAATTTGTCCCTCATCAGTGCTTCATATATAAAACGAACTTCAGTGCTCTCCAGCCACTATGAGTAGAAGAATGATGTTCTGACTTGATTATAATATTCTGCAATAGGTTGATAATGGTTCAGATGCAGTGGCTCCTCCCAAGAATTATAATTGTAATTTGGAGTGGTGCTCTAATCTACTTGTGTAAAATCCATAGTGTAAAGCCCATACACTATGGCTGTAGTATTATTTATCCTTTTATTATCTCTTATTTCTGTCTTCTACTGGTTGTACATGTTTAGTATACTATTTTTTCTGTTCTCCCAAATGTGCTTTTCAAGAGGTAACGTCTTCAAAAAAATTTCAGTTGCCTCTACAAAAAGCATTTTTTTGGAAAACCATGACCTAGACCAGTGTTTCCCAACCTTGGCAACTTGAAGATATCTGGACTTCAACTCTCAGAATTCCACAGCCAGCATATCTTCAAGTTGCCAAGGTTGGGAAACACTGATCTAGACAACTGAGAATCTCCATAGATACTTTTTCTGTTGTTTTACAAATTCACTGATTTGTACCGGAAACAAATTCCTTGTGTATCTAACCGCACTTGGCAAAATAAAGTGTTGCATTCTGTTCTGTTCTGCTCTGCTCTATTCTTTACAACAAGTGAAAAGTCTGTTTTGTTAGAACGTCTAAGCATAGATTATAGAGCTGATGTAGTAATGTACATCCTGCATTATGGATGAATTAACATAGAAACATAGAAACATAGAAGACTGACGGCAGAAAAAGACCCCATGGTCCATCTAGTCTGCCCTTTTACTATTTCCTGTATTTTATCTTACAATGGATATATGTTTATCCCAGGCATGTTTAAATTCGGTTACATAGCTATACATCTATTTGTATCTATTCCGCCTCCATCCAGTGATGGCCTGCTACCACAATGGTAAGGTGTTCCATTCCGGTAGCTATTTTCAGGATGGGTGCGCAGCTGTGCACCCCAGGCACAGACACATGCACCCCGTGTAAGATTTCACTTCTGCACAGGCACAGCAAATTAAATTTTGTGTGAAGATGCTCACATGAGCAAGGTTTTGGTGATTTCTGCCTATTTTTTTTGCTTCTGCCATGCAACGGCCTCAGAGGGCTCACTGCGATGACCTCAGAAACTCATTGGCAGCGCCGAAGACGGCAGACCGTCCCTGTCTACATCCACCATACTTGGGCAAGGCAGCTACGCTTTGCCCTGAGAAGGCCCATCATTTCATAAAATTCAAGCAGCTTGCCCGGTTCTCTGTATTGAGCTCAGGTTTTTGCTATCAGTTCCAGTAGCTGATAGAATTTCTCGGCACTGTGAGAAGCTTTTCAATCAAGGCCTGAAATGAAGCAATGTGGTCACTTTGCTTTTCCAAGACACTGTGTGCAGCTTTAGGAAGCAGCTTCAAAGGAATGATATGCCTGAAGCACCATCAAAGCAAGGCAACCATGTCCAAAGATACTTCACCAGAAGAGCCCTTCACTCCTCCACTCGAAACAGAATACCCTACGAGACTAGACTTTCAATCCTGGGCCTAGAAAGCCTAGAACTAAGATGCCTTAAACAAGATCTAAGTATTGCCCACAAGATCATATGATGCAACGTCCTGCCTGTCGGTGACTACTTCAGCTTCAACCACAACAACACAAGAGCACACAACGTATTTAAACTTAATATTAACCGCTCCAAACTTGACTGTAAAAGATATGACTTCAGTAACCGAGTTGTCAAAGCGTGGAACTCATTACCGGACTCCCTAGTGTCATCCCCAAACCGCGAGTACAAGTGCACTAGAGTGCCTTCCGTCCCCTGTCCTATTGCTCCCCTATATCTCCTATACCTTTCTTCTATTCCTATATCTCTTCTTCTATTCTTTCATTGATATGTTTTATACCTATATCTTCTTTTCTATTCTTTCTTAGATATATTTTAGTATGAGTATCTCCTCTATAACCTTCATTATGTATTTTAATGTTTAATGTTTAATGTTTAAACCCTTTAATGTTTAATGTTTAAACCCTCATTGTGTATTGGACAAAATAAATAAATAAATAAAATAAATAAACTCTGCAAAGTTCAGTAAAACCTTAAAATGTAGACTCTGCAGCTGGGAAACTTTACCTGGTCTCAGCATTAAGCAGGCTTAGCTGGTATCATGAGAATGCCCGAGAGAAAATATGAAAACACCTTCTATGCTTACACCACTAAAGGTGGCTTATCAGGCACCACCAGAACAGTTCCTGGCTGCTAGTCACTTCCTGGCCTTAGGCCAGATCATTGTTCCATGAATTTACTCTCAGCTTATTTCCTCCACTGATTGCAACACAATCATGTCCAAATAGTATTGGGAAAATCCTATCTCTCTGCCACTTAAATTACTGCAGCAAATATGTAGCATTTTTACATCAACACACACAGCATCAACATTTTCTGCTATCCAGCCAGTGAATTTTTCATATTTCAATTCCCATTGGCATAATTAGATCCATTTCAGTGTGTTCACACATGCTAAAGACATATACATGCGACTTTTTAAAACCAGCAGCAGCTAAATATGCCCAATGAATTCTGAAAATCCTGGTGAAAACTATAGACTAAAATTTTAATAAGTACAGGTAGTCCTCAACTTACAACCACAATTGAGCCAAAACATTTTGTTACTAAGTGAGGCAGTCGTTAAGTGAGTTTTGCCCCATTTTATAGAATAGACCTTTCTTGCCACAATTAAATGAATTGCTTTTGCTAAGTTAGTAACAGAATTGTAAAGTGAATCTGACTTCCCAATTGATTTGCTAGTCTGAGGATGATCATTCACTAAGGCTGCATTACTATTACTATCTGTCTTCTCATTGTTTCTATCTCCCATCTTCTCTCACTTATGACTGCAGGACTGTCCATCATTAAGTATTGTACCTTATGATGATTGATTAATGTACTATCTTGTGTTTTTATATACATTGAGAACATATGTACCAAAGACACATTCCTTGTGTGTCTAATTACACTTGGCCAATAAGGATTCTATTCTATTCTATATGATCCCTAACACTGCAACCATCATTACTGGACCCTAACCCCCAACATTTTACTCTTAGACTATCCATGGTTGACCTCTCCAGATTCCTAAGAGGTCAATAAGGGGTGCACATAAGCGCACTAGAGTGCCTTCCTTCCCCTGTCCTATAGTATCTCCTATATCTCATATTTCTTCTCTACTATATCCTCTATAACTTTCATTTTGTATTATTGTGTATTGGACAAAATAAATAAATTAAAATAAATATGAGTTGCTAAGATTTTGAATTTTCATTTTAAATGTGAAAACTGGTCATAAGCCACTTCTTTTCAGTGTCGTTGTAACTTCAATGGTTCCTAATCAAATAGTTGATAAGTCAAGAACTACACGTATGCCATTTGTCGCAGCAGTAGATAATGAATTCTATGGGATTTTTAGCTTGGGTATGTAACTAGCAATAATCTGCCTGTAATTAAGCAGTTTTTGAATTAGATTATTTTATAAAGTTATACTTTTCCCAGTTATAGCCTAGATAGCAGTTGAAGAGTACAAAATAAAACTTGATAAATGAACGGTTTAGCTCAATGCATTATTTATTCAGCTGTATCTCAGATTAATTTCATGGGGCTCTACTCCAATGCTAATGGGCATAGGGTTGGAATAATCATATAAAGGGCATTTGTATGATCTCATAAAATGGAGTGATGGGATGGGATAGGATGGACAATCATGCTGAAGAATGGAAGGAGAAATGACAGAAGAGCAAAGATCTCAAATGTCTAATTGACTAGACAGGAGGCTGCTATTTTCCACTAATATATGCTTGCAAAGCAAACATAGTTGTTGAATGCATTCAGCCTTGGCCGGAATCCAAGGCTCTGAGACACGTACATATTAGGCTTAGAGGTGTAAAGTTTCTGGAAATCTGCTGTGTATTGGGGTCAATTAAACTGAAACCCTTTTCCTCTGTTGCGGACACCACTGGAGAATAAAATGCAGACTTTGTGAGAATCCCCATTCTATATGTAGAACATACACGCTTATCAAATTATATTTCATTTATAAAGCCAAGACCAAGTTCCTAATCCATTTAAAACAAGGGGGCGGGGGCTATTTATGTCTGGATGCTGTATTTTAAGGGCACTTGGCTGCTAGTGAAAAGAATAGAAAAAAGTGCATTTCTCTCTCTCTTTTTTTCTCTCTCCCTCCCCCTCCCCTCCCTGTCTTTTTCTCATCTCTCTCTCTCTTTCCCCTCTCCCTCCTTCTCTTTGTCTCTAATCCCTTTCCCCCCCTTCTGTCTCATTTTTTATTTATCTATTTATTTTGCCAAGTGTGTGTATGATTACAAATGAAGTATGAACAAAGTATAAGCATAATTGTGAATATATAAGAAGTACAAGCATGGTTATGAGTATAAGAAGTTTTACAAATACATGGGTACATTAGGATAGAGATAGTAGGCACTATCTTTTAAAGCTCATTTGAGTACAGCAGAGTATGATGGTCACATGAGACACTAAAGGGGAATTAAAAGTGATTGCAGCCAATTTTTATCAGTAAAGTTTTGCCTGTTGGTCAGAGGTCTTAGGGTTTGTTTGTTTTTTAAAAGAAACTACTGGGTTTGATGGTCTGAATAGGTTTAAAAATCCCTTGACTTACAATGGTATGTTTAACAAGCATTCGAAGTTACAAGTGGAAAAGTGGAAAAAGCGACTGGGTCTCCCATGACTGTGGCAATACTGCCACAGTCACATGATCCAAATTTGGGGCCTTGGCAACCTGCATGTATTTATGAGGGTTGCATTCACTTGGGGTCATGTGATTGCCATTTGAACAAACAAAGTCATGGGGGGGGAGGGAGGAGTTGGATTCATTTAACAGCCATTTGATTATTTATTTATTTATTTATTTATTTATTTATATTATTAGTTATTTATTCACCTATTTATTCACTTACTTACTTACTTACTTACTTACTTACTTACTTACTGACTGACTGACTGACTGACTGACTGACTGACTGACTGACTGACTGACTGACTGACTGATTGACTGACTGACTTATTTTATTATCTATCTATCTATCTATCTATCTATCTATCTATCTATTTATTTATTCATTTTTATTGATTATTTATTCACTTATTCACTGATTGACTGGCTGACTGGACTGACTGACTGACTCACTCACTCACTCACTCGTTTGTTTATTTATATATATATATAATTTAAAATTTAAAATATTTAAAAAAAAACCATTATTAAGCAGACATATGTACAAACATACCATACATAAATTGTATATGCCTGGGGGAGATATTTCAATTCCCCCATGCCTGATGACAAAGGTGGGTTTTGAGGAGTTTACGAAAGGCAAGGAGGGTGGGGGCAGCTCTAATCTCTGGGGGGAGCTGGTTCCAGAGAGTTGGGGCTGCCACAGAGAAAGCTCTTCCCCTGGGGCCCGCCAAATGACATTGTTTAGTTGATGGGACCCAGAGAAGGCCCACTCTGTGGGACCTAATCGGTTGCTGGGATTCGTGCAGCAGAAGGCGGTCTCAGAGCTATTCTGGTCCGATGCCATGAAGGACTTTATAGGTCATAACCAACACTTTGAATTGTGACCAGAAACTGATTGGCATTTACATAAGTTTTGAAAAACTCAGAGAAAATTCATAGGCTGGATAAACAATCGTTCAATTTTATTCCCCCTAAACTAGAATCAATCAAATTTTACAGGTCTTTATTTGTACAACTTTTTCTTCTTCACTCCTCTTCATCTTTTTCCACGTTGGACTCTCAAAAAAATAAAAATAAAATCCTCCCCTCCCTTTACTAATTTGGAATGTTTCCAGACCTCCACTTTCCCATCCAGATAAGGAACAGAAAACCTGTGGGTATAGGACACGAAAGTTGAAGATCAGAAATCAATGACATAAAGGGAATTCTTTGCAAGCATTTGTTGGATGAATGGGTCATGACCTACGAATGCACGAGGGAGACCATTACTCTCTTCCAAATAGGTTTTCTTTAAATCGTACCTGAGCATACATCTTATTTCCTCTCTGAGTCTAATTCAATCAACTTGTGCAGATAAAGCTGTTATTGCAGCAGGTTCTTTATCTACAGCTATGCCTCTATTCCATAGGTGGGTTCCTCCCATTTCTATAGAACTAATAGAAATAGCTGGTGACATCAAAGTGACATCAAAGAATGTGTACGCTGCCATCTTTTTTTGGAATTATTTTTTTTGGGGGGGGGGATTTTTCCAATTTTTTTCTTCTGTGCATGCTCAGAAGCTGAGTTTCTGGCACTGCAGTTGCATCAGCATCTTGTTTTTGGCTTTGGGAATTTTGGGGGAAATTTTGACACTGCATACGTCACATGAAGTGTAGACACATGGCGTGGGAAAAAGCGAATTGGCAGTGAGGCAAGTTAGACCCCACCCCTGCTCTATTCAGTTGTTGGCCTTCTCCGGGTCCCGTCGACTAAACAATGTCATTTGGCGGGACCCAGGAGAAGAGCCTTCTCTGTGGTGGCCCCAACCCTCTGGAACCAGCTCCCCCCAGATATTATAGTTGCCCTCACCCTCCTTGCCTTTCACAAGCTCCTTAAAACCCACCTCTGTCATCAGGCATGGGGGAATTGAAATTTTCCCTTCCCCCTAGGCTTATAGAATTTATACATGGCATGCTTGTATGTATGATTGGTTCTTTAAATTAGATTAAAATAGATTATTTTTAATATTAGATTTGCTTACATTGTCTTTTTTATTGTTGTTAGCCGCCCCGAGTCTTCGGAGAGGGGCGGCATACAAATCTAATAAATAGATAGATAGATAGATAGATAGATAGATAGATAGATAGATAAAACCATAAATTAGAGAGATAACTCCTGAACAATGACCAAATAAAGAAAATGCAACCTTTTCTTTCTGACACTGTGTCTCTTAGCAGGTAATAACAGAATTTGTAGCACATGTCTGGAGCAGCAAAAGGCACTGTCCAGTTGTCCACCTTACAAGGGAAACTACTCTGTTCCTTCAGTGATTTATAGCTACAATTAGAACAGACAGTTCAAAGGAAGAATGCTGGTGACCCAATTGAAAAGTGAAAAATGTCCATAAAGTCACTCTTTAAATAAGTGACACATGACACATATAAATGTTCCCACATTCTCTCAATCACATCTAAGTGAAAATCAGGACCTTGTAGAATGAACAAAACTGTTCTGTCATAGAAGAAGAATCTGTTTTATGAGACATTGTTTTTATTTATTTATTTGTTTGTTTGTTTGTTTATTTATTTATTAGATTTGTATGCCGCCCCTCTCTGTAGACTCGGAGCGGCTCACAACACAATAAAACAGTTCATGACAAATCTAATAATTTACAATTTATTTTTTTTTAAAAACCCCATTATTAAGCAGACATACATACAAACATACCATACATAAATTGTATAGGCCCAGGGGAGATATCTCAGTTCCCCCATGCCTGACGACAAAGGTGGGTTTTGAGGAGTTTACGAAAGGCAAGGAGGGTAGGGGCAGTTCCAATCTCTGGGGGGAGCTGGTTCCAGAGAGTTGGGGCTGCCACAGTGAAGGCTCTTCCCCAGGGGCCTGCCAACCGACATTGTTTAGTTGACGGGACCCGGAGAAGGCCCACTCTGTGGGACCTAATCGGTCACTGGGATTCGTGCAGCAGAATCGCCTATTCAAATTCAACTCACCTATTCAAATTCCATTTAATATGAAATAGACTTTAAAAAAGACTTGAGGTAGACTTAAATATTAAGGAAATAAACAAATAATTGCAGAATATCTATAAATGTACATGCTCTAGTAACAACATTCTGACTTCACTGGATTAAAAAAAATGGGTCCTAGAAGGTTAGTTGTAACTTTGAACAAAGAACAGAAAGGTGGACAATATTTTTGCCACTAAATAGGAATAAAATTACTGAGATCAGAGATGGGTTCTTCCCAGTTTGGACTAGTTCATCTGAACCAGTAGTGACCTGCTGGTGATGTCACAATGACATCACTGACCTGGTTAGGTTGGTGCCAATTGCTGGGTGCCGCCATCTTTTTTAAAATTTATTTTATTATTTTAAAAAAATATTTATTTAATTTTCTTCTGAGCATGCACAGAAGCCGAGTTTCCGGCACTGTGCATGTGGTCGCCATCTTGTTTTTGGCTTTTTGCCCCCAGATTTTTTTTCACTGCGCATGTATGCCCACATGAAGCATGTGGGCACACATGAGGCGCACCCACGTGGCACGGGGGGGAAACAAACTGGCAGCTGTTGTGGTTAGCTCTGGCCCAGCTCCTGCCCCAAGGAATGTGCAGGTGGATGTGGGGGAGACATCCACATGCCACAGGCCTGTTTTGCTCCCGATGGAATCTGCCGACGAAGCCTACTCTGACCAAGGCAGCATGAGTGACAGGGAAGAGGGGAGTGTGGCAGAAAGCCCAGGAGCTGATCAATCATCTGTATCATCTTTGGATTCTGAACAAGAATTAATGACACATCCATGCATGCATAGAGTGATGCATAAGAGACAACAACTAAAGGATTATTACAAGAGAAAATGAGGCCACCTGTGGTTGGGTGAGGCTTCAGTAATTAGGGCTGCTGCTATAAATAGCAGCGTGTGGGTTTGGCCGCTGTGAAAGACTATCTGATCGCAGTTCTTCAGGAATTGTGTGTTGCTGTTTTCTGGACTTTGATTCTTGATTTTTCATGCCTTTGAAACCAAAGAAGAGCAACGTGTGTGTGTGTGTGTGTGTTTCTCTCACTTTGTTGGAAGAAGAAGGGGTGTGAAGTTTCTCCCCAGCTGCTAGCTAAGTACTTAATGACTGCTTAAAGGAAATTGTACAGACTACACGGTTGTTTTGGGACAAGTGCTCTTTGCAATACAAAAAGAGTGCTTAGTTTATTTTGAATTTTGTGATAAAGAACATTGTTTTGAATTTTCAAATGTGTGTGTGTCTGCAATTTGTACCCTTGAATTTTCGGGAGGCTCCTACCAGAGAGCCCGGCAGAACAGCAGCAAGATAAATTAGAACCTATCCCTGATTGAGATCTATGTATCAAATTTTAGGGTAAACAATACCGAACATGATCCTATCAAGGCATGCTGAAGTTTGGAAGTTAATACTAGTATAGATTGAGACTGTACAATCATTTATGCATCTCCCCATGTCTACAAAAGGAACTTTACTTATTTTGGGGGTAATACTTTTGTACGTTGCTCATCACAAAAAGACTGCAGCTTTCACGTTGACACAAATGCTGTAAAAACAACGTGAAAATGCATCAAAGGGGAATAGACAGGAGACAAAAAAGACTATCAACGGACTGTATCAAATTACACCTTTAACAAATGCAGTATTGATTGAAGCATTTATTTGAACTCCATGAAATGTAACCCAATGTCAATTCTCGTATTTCTAGGTAGCAGCTGAGAGCAATTCATTAAATTGATTGCTTCAAAGGTATTAGTACTTATAGATAGCCCCCAAGCAAATAAACCTGAAGAATACCCAAAGGTCGTTTTGGATTACTCATGTAAAATATTTATTTGTAAACTTAAGGGGCAGACTCCTTATATATGTATGGACTCTATATTTCTCACTCACCACTATTTCCATCTAAACAGGTGACTTAAATCCAGAAATAAAGTTTTGTATTTGAAGACATGGATATCTTAATGATAGCAATAGCACTTAGACTTATATACCACTTCATAGTGCTTTACAGTATTCTGTGGGAAGTTTATAATATCAGCATATTCTCCCCAAAAACCTGGGTCCGCGTTTTACTGAGCTTTGTAGGATGGAAGGTGAGTCAACTTTGAGCCTATCAGACAATAGGCAGACTTAGCCTGAAATGTTGCATTCTAACCATAGTGCCACATAGTTGATCTGGTTCATTAACTATTGAGATATGAAGATCATTATTAGGTTTAGGTAATCAATATGCTTGATATAGCCAACCCTCTTGGGAAAGTCAAATATAGCAGTCCTGGTTAAATCGATATTTTGCAAAACCAGCCAAAAAATTTGGGAGGAGGCCAAAGGATTCAATCTTAAGCTAAACCATACAAAGGGACAACTTTCAAATAGCATCGCTACATCTATTGAGCTTTTGTTTTCCCCAACGTTCCTATTCATCCCAGTCAGTTTATATTTCTTACTTGTTAAAATGTATACAAAGTTACAGCAAACCAGCATTGGAAAAACACATATAGTATCATCTAGACATAACTGGCAATTTTAGAAATAATGTGAAAGATCCTTTAGGCCATTGTAAATTTATTCTTGGTGCTTGAAATAAATTTAATTATTGTCTTTAAAAAATTGCATTTGTTTCATGTTTGTGCTTCATGAAAAATGTTGCTCAGCTGCTTTAAGAAATCTGTACAAATATTTGGCAAATGCTGGTCTATTTTGCTTCCTCAAAGATGTTGCTTGAATCTATGCATCTTACCTTGGGAGAAAGGTCCACATCATTGAATGGGACTAAACTTTTTTTTTTTTAAAGTATGAAAAATTGCTGTTTTTCTCTACTTGGAATTTCTTAGTGGGGCCAAATTCCCATCAAAGTTAAATTTATGTCAAATAAAAGGGGCCATAAGCTTAAATCTGTTGGAAAATTGAGCTTCTTTGGTTATTGTATCATATTCTTTTTAGGTTGCCAAGGTAATTTTTACCAAATGTTTTCATAGCCATCTTTAGCAGGTGGCTATCAATCAAATCAAGACAAAGTCTACTTACAATTGTATATTTTAATAGATTTATAATAATTTGAGTGATGTGTGTGGAACATCTATCCAGTCTTCAGAGAGGGGCGGCATACAAATATAATAAATAAATAAATAAATAAATAAATAAATAAATAATGATAATAATAACGATGATGATGATGATGATAACAATATCCTATTCGAATGTTAACAGAAAATAACAGGAGAGTGTCATGTAGATACGAAAGACTGCAGTCCTTTCTGCTTTCATAAATCCCATATATCCCTGGTCAAAAATTGCTGGTAATAAATCCAGGAACAATCCAGACTTAAATGAGAATGCATTTGGTATAACAAAAATCTTACACCTTCTACACTGAGGAAACTAATTTCTAAGATCTATTGCTAGGTTGAGGGATAGTATCCATATTTAATTTTATTAGAGCCAGTGACTCACCCATTGGTGGGTTCTGGATGGGTTCCAGAACTCGTGATGGGTTCTGGGACTCATTCAGTGGGGGGCCCTGTTCACCCGGAAGTGTACATGAATTGGTATCAATGAGTATTAGAACCCATTACCGGACTCACCAGTAACTTATTCCATTGATTTTATTTATTTACTTATTCCATTATTCTATTTATTTCAGTGGACATTCCTTAAAAAAGAATTAGCCATCATCCAAACCAATTTCGTAGATGAATACACATGACTGTATATAAGTCATCTAATCTGAAGGCATACTGTAATAATAAGATGCTGTTTTGAAGAGATATTGAGATAAACAGTGCTTTTATTGCTCTTGGGTTACATTTAAATTTGTCCATCAGACAGTATTTACAGCCAACTTTAAGTGATATACTTCTGGGTCATTGAAGTGTATAATATTGGCAGTGAGCCCAAGCAATAGAACACAACTCTGATATAGAAAACTCAGTTGGGCCTATACTTACATCAGTATTTTAAGCAAGCAAATTACAGATCAATTTGTAATTCAATTCTTTAAATCCCCAAGAACCAGTATCTAGTACAAATCAGCCTTGTTAATTACAGCTCTCTTTAGACATTTCTTAAAGATAATACAATAAGTAAAGCAAGGAACGAAGAAAAAATGTCTCACAATTGGATTCTATGATAGCATTGAACAGACACATCTTAGCTATATAGCAGTATGTGATAGATTTCAACCCAGAAACTGGAGATTCTATGAAATCTTATTATTTCTTTCAAAATAGTTATCTCAAATGTATTAAAAAAGCTATTAAAAATGTTCAGGAGAAATCAGCATGGCCTTCGTCCAGCAGCAGGGATTTATTTATCTGAAGCAATAGAAAAGGCAGACTATAAAACAACATGCTATAACATATCATGCTAACTTATGATTCTTTGAATTAATCAAACTGTCTGGGGTTTTTCAACACCCTGAATCATAACCACATTGGCTGGGTTCATTTCTATGCAACAAACTAGCCAACCACATTTCAGTGGGTGTTATCCAAATTCTCTGGAAATGAATGTGTCATGGTAAACAGCAAAGAAGTTGAAGAAGAATTAATGGTATTCTGGGGGGTCGATGGGTGAACTAATCTATCTATCTATCTATCTATCTATCTATCTATCTATCTATCTATCTACCTACCTACCTACCTATCTATCTATCTATCTATCATCTATCTATTCTCTATCCATCCATATATTCCTCTATATGCCCATCCCTCTATCACATCATCTATCTATCTATCTATCTATCTATCTATCTATCTATCTATCTATCTATCTATCTATCTATCTATCTAACCATCCATCCATCCATCCATCTATCGATTATCTATCTATCATCTATCATCTATCATCTGTCTGTCTGTCTGTCTGTCTGTCTGTCTGTCTGTCTGTCTGTCTGTCTGTCTGCCTTGCTGTGAAACAGACAACAAATGATCAAAATAGCCCTATCTAATCCTGTTCTGGATAATAGCGGTGTACCCAAAGGCAGCGTACTGGGACTAACACTCTTTATACTCTATAAAAATGACCTTTGTGATCACATTACAAGTGACTATGTCCTCTTCGCTGATAATGTAAAAATCTTCAACACCACCCAAAACACTACTACCCTCCAAAAAGACCTTGACTCTGTGTCACAATGGTTAAACATCTGGCAACTCCAAATCCCAACCAACAAACGCTCTGTCCTACACACTAGCAAAAAGAATCAGAACACCAAAACTGAATAAACAAGACCTTGCATATGACCCTCACTCTGTCAAAGACCTTGGAATGCTCATATCAAATTACCTAAGTGTAAAAGCCCACTACAACAACATCATCAAAAAGGCTTCAAGAGTTGTTAACCTAATCTCATGTAGCTTCTTCTCTGGTAATATCACACTACTAACCAGAGCATACAAAACATTCACCAGACCAATCCTTGAATACAACTCATCTATCTGGCACCCACACCACATATACATAAATACATTAGAAAGTGTCCAAAAGTCCTTTACGAGAAGAGCACTCTACTGCTCTACTTGCAACAGAATACACAATCAGACTTGAAATCCTGGGCTTCAAAAACTTAGAACTATGTTGCCTTCGGCATGACTAAGCATAGCTCATAAAATTATCTGCTACAATGTCCTTTCTGTCAATGACTTTTTGAGTTTCAACCACAACAATACATGAGCACAAAACAGATACAAACTCAAAGTGAACTGCTCCCAACTTGACTGTAGAAAATACGACTTCAGCTGACTCTGTGGTTTCATCACCTAGCCACCAAAACTTTACCCTTAGACTGTCCTCTCTTGACCTCACCTGAATCCTAAGAGGTCAGTAAGGGGTGTGTATAAACGCACCAGTGTGACTACCATCCCTTTCCTAATGTTTTCTCTTATGTTTATAAAATATGTTATATCTATTTTTTTAAAAAAATTATTTAAATTTTCCAATATAATGAAAAGAAAAAACATGTACATATGCAGATCATAACCCATTTCTGAATCAATATGCAACAATTTCTGATTTGATTAGTTACTTTCATCAATACAGAAATAAGATGAATTTCACTTATTACACATTATGCATTTGTGTATTTCATCTGTTATTATCTAAACATGTTTTGATCTCTCATCAACTTTTTAAATGTTATATCTATGTAGATTACCAATATGTACTTGACAAATAAATTAAAAAAATAGAATTCCAATGGATGCCCAAGGACTCAACATTCTCCTTTTGTAGATCCACATGAGGAGATCAATTGGCAATTCTTTATGCATTGATTTAAAAGTACAGCCAGTAAGTTTATTTCAGAACAAACATGAGTAGAAACATACTGAAAACCACCCGAATCTAAATATCTATCTTCTTTCTCCTTCTCCCGCTATTCCTTCTAGGCAATCGTTAGTTATTTCTTGAGCAGTCCCCTAAGATGAAGCTGCAATACAATCTTGACTGTTTACTTTGCATATGTTAGTGGTCTTCAAGACAGAGCCTTACAGCTGCTTTATTCCCTAGAAATCCATTTCTCAAGAGCCTGTTTCGCAGGAAGCCTTGTGCAGCTGCACCACTGAGGTAAAAAGGAGAGCCAAATGGTCAAGTTTCTGGGTAAAGCTTTAGCGGCAAAGAAAACAAAACAAAACTCAAGCCGTCCTACACATTTCAAGTGACAGATATACTCCAGCTATGCTAAATTATGCAAGCCTTCCCAGACTTTTAACAGAACCATCATAAGTCATCCCACTTTCCCATTATCCTAAAGGTAGAGAAAAGGCTGAGGCAATAGCTCTGTTCCGTCTCGTTGGAAAACATCTGCCAAAGTAAACCTTTATTCGGGGCTTCACGTAAAGTATATATTAAACCTTTTTCTGAAAATGAATCTTGTTGAAGCCACTTTGATCAGCACAGGCTGGGTTATACACTGCTCAAAAATAAATAAATAAAGAGAACACTCAAAGAACACATCCTAGATCTGAATGAATGAAATATTCTCATTGAATACTTTGTTCTGTACAAAGTTGAACGTGCTGACAGCAAAATAAAATTGATTGTCAATCAGTGTTGCTTCCTAAGCGGACAGTTTGATTTCACAGAAGTTTGACTTACTTGGAGTTATATTGTGTTGTTTAAGTGTTCCCTTTATTTTTTTGAGCAGTATATTTCCCATTGATCCTAAGTCTCTCCACGCCACCACCTTTTTCTCTGTAGGCTTAAACTAGTCTTCCTCCATTTTGTATCATGAGAACTTGTATAACAAGAACTGTACCAATGAAGGAGAATATTTGTTGAAATAAGAACACAGTTCTCAACGAGGGTGCTCTCTCAGCTTGGTTGTTTCTTATCTTTTCGGGGGGGGGGGGTTTCAGGTTCAGGAGAGAAGTGTTTTTAATAAGAAAGTGAACACAAGAACAAGGGGGCACAAATCTGAGGTGAGTTGGGGGAAAGATCAGAAGCAACATGAGAAAATATTATTTTACCAAAGTAGTAGATGCTTGGAACAAACTTCCAGCAGATGTGATTTATCTATCTATCTATCTATCTATATATCTATCTATATATCTATCTATCTATCTACCTACCTATCTACCTACCTACCTACCTACCTACCTACCTACCTACCTATTTATTTATTTAATTATTTAATTATTTAATTATTTATTTATTTAATTATTTAATTATTTATTTTATTTGTATGCCGCCCCTCTCCGGAGACTCGGGGCGGCTAACAGCAATAATAAGACAGCGTACAATAATAATCCAATATAAAAACAATTAAAAACCCATTAATACAAAAACCAAACATACATACAGACATACCATGCATAAAATTGTAAAGGCCTAGGGGGAAAGAGTATCTCAATTCCCCCATGCCTGGCGGCAGAGGTGAGTTTTAAGTAGCTTACGAAAGGCAAGGAGGGTGGGGGCAATTCTAATCTCTGGGGGGAGTTGGTTCCAGAGGGTCGGGGCCGCCATAGAGAAGGCTCTTCCCCTGGGTCCCGCCAAGCAGCATTGTTTATTTGACGGGACCCGGAGAAGACCCACTCTGTGGGACCTAACTGGTCGCTGGGATTCATGCAGCAGAAGGCGGTCCCTGAGATAATCTGGTCTGGTGCCATGAAGGGCTTTATAGGTCATAACCAACACTTTGAATTGTGACCGGAAACTGATCGGCAACCACAGCAATCCACAGCAACTGAATTTAAACACATATGCATGCTAAGATAAAATACAGGAAATAGTGTAAGGGCAGACTAGTTGGACCAGGAGGTCTTTTCTGCCATCAGACTTTTATGTTTCTATGTTTTCTTTGAAGACGTTCTGCTTATTTGAAGACATTTCACTGGACAACCATGACCTAGATGACTGAGGATCTCTACAGACCATTGGCTATGCAATTTGGGATGAACATCCTTTCAATAGCGTGGGAGTAGAAATGGATTTCCAGAGAAAAAAAGTTGCACATTACAGGAACCATTAGCACTACTCAGGTGACCTGAGGACACAGATAAACCTCCTAGTGCTTCAACTACCCTCTAAAAGGATGCAAATTACCAGTTGTCTGCAAGGAATATAAACCTTTCCATTCCCCAATAATGTCAGAGATAAAGAACAATGGATGAGAAGAGAAATGTTTTCAAAGAAAAAAGCAAGAAAGTCCAGTTGCCTTTTTACCACCTTTGGGACAACCATCACCTGGATCAGTGTCTCCCAACCTTGGCAACTTGAATATATTTGGACTTCAACTCCCAGAATTTCCCCAGCCAGCAAATGCTGGCTGGGGAATTCTGGGAGTTGAAGTCCAGATATCTTCAAGTCGCCAAGGTTGGGAAACACTGACCTGGATGACTGAGAATCACTACAGACTTTTCTTGCAGATGTGTCATTACCCAAATTAGGTATCATTCGGGGGGGGGGGGGTTCTGTTAGCATTCCACACTGGGCTTATAACCAGCGGTGGGCTACAAGCTGGAACGCAAAATTGAGCTCGCCGTCGCGACTCGTAAGTTCTTGCGGGGCCAGTGCAATTTTGCTTCTGCACCTGTGGAGGCAGCAAAATCATGCAGGGAGCCGCAGGTGCGCCCATGTTTCGGCATGTGCGGAAGCAAAAAAAACCTCACTGAAACATGGGCACACCTGCAGCTCCGTGCATGAGTTTGCTGCCTCCACAGGTGCAGCAGTAAAATTGCGCCAGCCCTGCAAGAACTTATGAGCCATGGCGGCGAGTGCAATGTAGCTTATAACCAGGTGTGGGCAGCAAGCAGGACAGGGTGGAACGCAGTTCCACCGGTGGAAAGGAAGCTGTGTGCCCAGCTCCAGCTGACTATTCCCACCACCTCCTCGAAAAGTGGCAGGGAGACCAGCACCGGCAGGAGTTGCAGGGGGCCTATTCCTGAGGCAGGGGGCGACCCAGGAAGGGAAACACAAAGCAAATTGTCACCCCAAAAAGCTACACTGGTGAGGTTGTAAGTCGAGGACTTAACAGTTCACTTGAACGATGATGATCGTTCAAGCCACTCCCACCTGGTCACATGGCTGGCAAGTCACTCCTATCCAGTCACATGACCATCAAAATAAGCCACACCCACAGTATGGCAGTCAAAATTTTGGCTTCCCATTACTGCTTATACTGCTTAGATGTTAGTATCCTAAACTTAGAAACAGAGTATATGTGGCAGTGGTGGTTGTTCAGACAATAATAATGTTCAGCTGGGTATGTTTAGCTTTAAAATAAAAAGAGTCACAGAATAACAAAATAACAAAGTTGGAAAGATCCTTGGAGGTCTTTTAAATTCAAACGCCTGCTCAAGCAGTAGACTCTATATCAGTGACGGCAAACCTTTCTTGGTTCACGTGTTAAAAGAAGGTGTGTGGATGTGCTAGCATGTATTCATGTGCCCATCCCCCCATGTATGTACACTCCCCCCTCGTTGCCCCCCAACACATGTTCACAGGCCTTTCTGAAGCCCTGGAGGTGGAAAAAAAAATCACCCAATGGACAAACCAGAAGTGCGTTTTTCTGAATTTCCAGTTTGTCCATTGGGGTTTTTTTTTTTTTTTTTTTTTGCCTCTGGAGCTTGAAGGAAGCTTCTTTCCAAAAGCAATTAAATTCACTACTACTACAATTCAAAACCTTAAAAGTGTGGCTACCAAAAAAGGACGTACCAATTGTGGTAATGTATACACTGACCAGGGGTGGACAGCAGGCAGGACAGGGTGGGACGCAGTTTCATCGGTGGAAATGAAGCTGTGTGCCTAGCTCCAGCTGACTATCCCCCCTCCCATCCTCCTCCTCCTCGGAAAATGGCAGGGAGACCAGCACGGGCAGGAGTTGCAGGGGGCCCATTTCCTCCCCCCTCTTTTGTCAACAGCTGATCGGCACCTATTCGCCTAGCTACCCAGCCTGAGGCGGGGGGGGGGAGTGACCCAGGAAGGAGAGCTCAGGAACCGCGAAGCAAATTGTTACCCCTTAGAGAGACACTGGTGAGGTTGTAAGTCGAGGACTTAACAGTTGACTTGAATGATGATGATTGTCACATGGCCAGCAAACCACTCCTACCAAGTCACATGACCATCAAGCCACACCCACAAAATAAGCCATACCCACAGTGTGGCAGTAAAATTTTTGGCTGCCCATTACTGACCCTGACTCAAAGATAACTGAACTTTGACTGGCTGATTAAAGAAGATTCATAATCAGAAACAAAGTATACAGTGAAGTTGAGCTCGAAGAAGCTTCCCTGAAGTATCCAGAGGGCAAAACGGGCTTTCCCAAGGTCGAAAATCAGCTGGCCAGCGCATGCGCGCTAGAGCTGACATAGCTCCGCATGCCACCTGTACCATAGCTTCACCATCATGGCTCTATATCAGTTCAGACAAGTGATGAAACTGGAGAACATCAACCTTGTTGTTCTTGAATGCAGGACCGGGAATAATGGATCTGAGTTTCCAGAAGCCACTTTTAATCGAATGAAAACTCCCTAAGCATAACTTGATAGTGGAACCAGCTTTCCAGAGAAGGGCTTATGGTCTCCTTCACTGGATACGTTCATATAAACGTCAGACAGCCACCTGTTGGGGCTGATTTAATTTGGATCCTAAAACTGAGCAGATAGTTGTGCTTACTATAAGCCTTGCTGGCGCAGTGGTTAGAGTGCAGTACCGCAAGATTTCTTGAAAAGCTTTCATCATCTACAGCTCATTTCAAACTACACTGATGTAGGATTTAAACTGGGTTGAGAATTGGGCGGGGAGCTAGGTTGGTTCCGCTGATGCAAGTGACATGTGAGAGTGGTTCCAAGTATCTTACCTTAACAACTTTTTGCATATGCTTTTAATAAAATCAAGAATATAAGAACATAAAGAGAACATAAGAAGAGCCATGATGAATGGGGCATCGGGTCTAGCATTCTGTGTCACACGGCGGCCCATCAATTGTACATGGAGATCTTGAGCAGAAGAAGGCAGAACCTACCCTCTCCCTTGATCCCCAACAAATGGTACCCCCGGGAATCCTGCCTACCTCAACCAACATAGAGGTGGCACATGGACATCTGTTTCAATAACCACTGATACACTTGGTATCCATGAATCTGTCTAATCCAGCCTTGAAGCTATCCAGGCTGACAGCTGTCACGACCTCTTCTGAAAGTGAATTCCATAAACCAAAGACCCTCTGGGTGAAGAAATATTTCCCTTTATTTGCCCTCACTTTCTTACCTATGAGCTTTAGGGAGTACCCCCTCATCCTAGTATTGTGTGATAGAGAAAATATTTTTTCTCTATCCACCTTTTCTGTCCCATGCATGATTTGATACACTTCAATCAAGTCACCTCTTAAACGCCGTCTTTCAAGGCTGAAGAGACCAAGGCATTGCAACCTGGTTTCATAAGTGAGGCGCTCCTTTTCCTTGGCTATTCTTGTTGCCCTTTTTTGCATCTTTTCCAGTTCCATTATATCATTTTTGAGGTGCAGTGACCAGAACTGTACACAGTACTCCAAATGTGGTCTCACAGAGGCAATACAACACTTAATTAAAAAAACTGCTACCAGACTCCTAACCCATGAGACTGAATAGTGGCATCTAAGACCTCTGAGCCAGCATGCCTGGCCCAGAAGAAGTCTTAAGACCACACAATTTTTGATAACTAATAAAGGAAACACCCCAATTACAAGGCAACAATGCCAGCTCTCTCAGACTGTTGCATGAGGCTGCCAACACTAAAACCAGCCCAGCCTTTTGCTGCTGTCCCCAGTTTACCTCTTTGGGTTACTGGAAGGATTTAACAAAAAAAAAAGAAAAAGGAAAACCCCAAGGTTGTCAATGGGAAATGCTTGAGAAAAGGCAGGATCTGGGTAGGACTAAGCAGGAATCCAAAGCACTGAAAGGGGGAAACACCAGTCGGCCTTCCCAACATCCAGAGGCAATAAAGAAGCTTATTCAAACATTTGTCTAGCAGAGGCTATCTTCCCCAACATGCTATTTATTTATTTAATTTCAGCAGCATGGAGTCACTTAAAAGTGTAACGGAACGGGCTGTGATTTACAACAGTTGTTTCCGCTGAGATTGTGCAGGCAAGCGGGGGGGGGGGGGTTTCTCCAGGGCCAAGACAGTTCTACTTGACTTTAAATCTGAATAGGTACGAATAAGAAGAGATGTACGTGTAAGACCCCTTGAAGCGTCAGAGGTTTAAAAGGTTCTCTCGGGGAGTTACAGCCTAAGACCCTAAAAGAGGGACAAGGGGCAGTAGAGTAAACCCTGATTGAATGCACAAAACTCCGTGTCAGAAGCTTCCAAGCCACACAAAGTGTTCTGTTTAGCCCAGGCAAAAATTTTGATGCCAAATGTCTCCAAGCCAACTTGCCCCCAAAACATACCTTCTAAAAAACCCCGAAACATTCCAGGAAAAACAAAAGGTCGGTGCCGTCCAGCTAGCTAACAGTAAGAAAAAGGACCATTTAAGTCTGCTGTTTAATCAACCAAAAAAATGGCATCGAGAGCAACCGTCTACCCGTTCTTCTTTTTCAAGAAGTTGTCTTAAATCGAAAACCGGCCACCTCTAAGTCTCCCCAAAGGTTAGGCATTTGGAAGAACAGCGCCCCGCTCCCTAAGTCGTCAGCTTCTACACCTTTAAGCCTTCTGAAGATTAGGATACCTCCCTCTGCTTTGTGATTTTCCGGTCAACATTTCACAAGAACAGGCATTCCCGTAGCTTCGAAGCGGGCATTCTCGGGTTCGGGGAAGGCGCTAAGCAGGAGCGCACGCGGCAGGCAGGTAGCAGACGGACCTGCGAGAAAGGGCAGGCAACAAGAACTCTTCTTTCGAAGTCTCTCTTTGCCTCTCTACCTCTCTGCCTCTCTGTCTCTGTCTCTCACCCTCTGTCTCTCTCTGTGCCCCCTCTTTCTGTCTCTGTCTCTCTCTGCCTCTCTCTCTCTGCCTCTTTCTCTCTCACTCACTCACTCTCACTCTCTCTCTCTCTCTCTCTGCCTCTCTCTCTCACTCTCACTCTCTGTCTCTCTCTGTGCCCCCTGCCTCCCTTTCTTTCTCTCTCTCTCTGTCTCTCACTCTCTGTCTCTGTCTCTCTCTGTCTCTCTCTCTCACTCACTCACTCACTCACTCACTCACTCACTCACTCACTCACTCTCTGTCTCTCTCTGTGCCCCCATTTCTGACTCTGTCTCTGTCTGTCTGCTTCTCTCTCACTCTCTGTCTTTCTCTGTGCCCCTCTGCCTCTGTCTCTCTCCCTCTGTGTCCTTCTGCCTCCCCTCTCTCTGCCTCTCTGTCTCTTTCTCTCTTTCTCTCTGCCCCTGTCTCTGTCACTGTTCCCACCCCCAATTACAATCCCGCTAAGCAGGGAGAAACCAAGTGACCAGTGTGTGTGTGGCGATTTCCAAATAATTCAAACCTGAAACCCTGTCCAGGTTAGGGATCCCAGCAACCCCAGACAGCAGCAAGGTGATCAAAATTGCCCAGGGAGATGGCAAACTCCGAAGTGAAGGGAGATGGAGTAGCAAACAGCTAGACGCGAGCTTAGGGAACGTCAAGTTTAGTCAAACAACCTAGAATACAACCTGCCGGATCCTTTCTCTTTCAACAACCCGATTTTACGTCTCCCAAGGTTAAGTTCCTGCCTGTGAATCCAACCGAGACGATTCGAGACAATCCGAGATCCGAGGGTGTCAACCCGAAAGAAAGGAGAAAAAAGTCTAGATCTGGGAAGAATAAGCAAGGAGAGGGGAGGAGGAGGAAGAGGAAAAGTGGAGAGACCCAGCACTGTTAACGGGACCAACTACCCTTATTCGCACCAATAGATGCGCCAGCCTTTAACTTGTCCAGAATCAATCAGATGAATAACGAGTATACCGGAGGGAGACGCACAAGGTGCAGAGCTTTTTGAGCATGTGCAAAGGGCTCCCCCCCTCTACTCAAGCGGCTCCCCACCTCTACTCCGACGTGAGGGGGGTCGCGCAGCCCTCGAGAACTGAACTACTCCATCGAGCGAGGGAGAAGGTTCCGAGATCCTCGGAGTGGACTTCAGTCAGTCAGAAGTCCACTGCCTTACCCAATTACTTAATTCTTACTTACTCAATTACTTACTCTTCACTTCAGTCAGAAGTCCATTGCCTTACTCCAAGGAGTAATTTAATAACTGAATCTAACTAAGAAGACC
The DNA here is from genome assembly GCF_031021105.1 of Erythrolamprus reginae. Taxonomy (NCBI): domain Eukaryota; kingdom Metazoa; phylum Chordata; class Lepidosauria; order Squamata; family Dipsadidae; genus Erythrolamprus; species Erythrolamprus reginae. The sequence goes on along the minus strand of NC_091951.1, from coordinate 328,040,846 downwards.
TCAGGGTCAAGGCGCCGCACTTACTGTAGGGGCAATTGTCCCTCTTGGTGCCGCTCACGTTCCCGTTCTTCTCGATCCGCAGGAAGAACTTGTTGAAGCAATAGAGTTTCCTCTGGCGCACGTCTCCGCGGAGGTGATCGTAGCTCCGCACGCGTCTCCCCGCGCTGGCGGCCGAGGAGGAGGAGGAAGAAGGGGAGGAAGAAGAGGAAGACGAGGTGGCGTTGGTGGCCTTGAGCAGCAGCACGCCTCGCCTGTGCTCATGGCTGGAGGCGGTCAGCGAAGCCATCAGGAACAACAGCAGCAAGAACCCGCAGCCGCCGCGGCCGGCGGAGGAAGAGGAGGAGGAGGAGGAAGAAGAGGAGGAGGAAGGCAGGTGGGCAGAGGCGGAGGCACCCTGTATCAGTCTCCATCCGCACATTGTACTGAAGCTCTGGGCGCTGGGAGAGGCCTCATGGAAAGAAACATACTGGGAGGGTGAGCTCCCGGGCGAGGCGAACGGACAGCTGCTGGGGAGCCCCTGCGCTCAGAGCCTCCGGCGCGCTGATCTGGCTTGAAGGGAGGGCGCCGACATCCATGCCTCAGGGGCCGAGCCTCTCCGGGTGTGTGTGTGTGTGTGTGTAAGAACGGCGGCCTCGCCCCCTTCCCCTTTGCCTCGGGAGGGGGCGCCTTGACGCCTTGCCCTCCGGTGCTTTGGCCCTTCTTCGCCTCGGGGGACGGGTGGGTGGGCTGGAGAGCCGCGCAGGGAAGGCGGCTCGGCGCAAAAAAAAAAAAAAAAAAAAAAAGACCCACCGGGTGGAGAGAGCAAGTTCGCGGGCGGGCGGACTGGTAGAAGCGGGAGCCGAAGGGAAACCACGCGCCTCCCCACCCCCAGGCGGAGGCCACGATCCGGACAGCCGGAGCCACGCGCCAAAAGTTGGAGCTCAACTGGGCTCGGTCCACGGAGTTCCCCGCACCATCTTCCAAAGGGAGGCTAGGCGAAGCTCTGTAAGAAAGAGGGGTAGAGATGACAGGCGGGTCAGCAAACCAGAGGCAAGAGAATTGGCTCGCTAATTCGAATCTTTTAAAAAAACCCAAAACAACCCAATCCCAAATGAAATTCGTTTTTAAGTCAATCCGAATCCGCGCTCCTTCTTCTCACCCCAAAGAAGTCTTCGCTGGAGCTCAGGGTCTCCTTAATGGGAAGAAGAAGACAAACCCCACCGAAGTGGGATGAGGAGCCCTTGGTTTTCCGTCCACTTGTTCTTTTCCCTTCTCTCTGTCTCTCCTCGATCCTCTAGTGGTGCGAACCCTTCGAAGGCGAGATAGAGCCGCGCGCTCTATTTCTCTCTTGAAAATAGGGACGGTCGAGCCGGGCTTGGAGGAGTTTTGCTCGCTTTTGCGCTCTCTCTCTCTCGCTCTCTCTCCCTCCTTGGCTTAGCCGGCAGGTTGGGGTGGGGGTAAGGGGCTCTATATCCTAAATGCTGAAGATGACGAAGCTGAGAGGTGAGAGACGTGCCTCTGGTGGTCAAGTTTTATTCGCGGGGAGGGGTGGGGGGGAAGACTGTCAAGCGGCGGGTGCTGGGACATCTGAAACCCTTTCGCAAGTTGCAGTGAGCAAGCGCCTGCTTGGAGGAGGGAGGGAGGGAGAGAGAGAGAGAGAGAGAGAGACCCACACACAGAGAGAAAGAGAAAAACTATTCCCCAAGATCTCTCTCTCTCTCTCTCTCTCTCTCTCTCTCTCTCTTTCTCTCGCTCTCTCGCTCGCTCTCTCTCCCCCCTTGCGCGCTCCCTCTCTCCCTTCTTTCTTTCCTTTGTAAGGAGCCACCGCAGCCGCCCGTCTTTTGCTAATTGCTCCTCAAAACCGTTCTGGCCACCAGCAGGGTTGGGAGACTCCTGCCTTCCTAATTTCCCTGTCTTCCAGGCTCAGCCAATCCCCTCTAGGGAGCCCTCCTCCTTAAAAAAAAAAAAAAGGAAAAAAAAGAACAACCACAAAAAACTTTGTTTTCTGGAGAAGGATTTTTATTTTATTTTTTATTTTTTGGCAGGCAGCAGTTGAGAGCCACCTGGTGCGTGTTGCTTGCTGACTCCCCCTCCTGCCTTCTCTCCAGAAAGAGAGAGAGAGAGGGAGAAAGAAAGAGAGAGAGAGAGAAGGAGAAAGAAAGAGAGGGAGGGAGAAATAAAGAAATAAAGAAGTAAAGAAAGAGAGAAAGAGAGAAAGAAAGAAAGAAAGAAAGAAAGAAAGAAAGGAGGGGGAGAACTTAAGAACAGGGGAAAGAACAATATGGTGGAGGATTGGGGAAGGGGGGCGTTGTCCATCTAGGAAAGAATCAGAGGTAGCTGGGTGGGAGAAAATGTGGAGAGTAAGAGAAAAAAAAGGAAAGATGGGAAAGGAGGCAGCTCACTTTGGCTCTGCCGAGTTCTTGTTGCCTGCCCTGGCCTCCCTTCTCCCCTTGGCTTTCATTAATCACCCATTTCTGGCTTCTGTTGCTGAAATTTAAAAGCAAAAACACAGAGGGACAGGGTGGGGGGGGGGTGGAATCACACTTTTTCCTCTTTCTTTGGAGTTTTTCAAGATTTATCATCCTCCCAATTCTGCAGGGGAAAAGAAAAGGTCTCTGCCTTAGCCAAATTTCTAATTGCTAACACGGCTCAACTTACTGAATCTCGCCCCGCCACTTCAAAAGGTGTGGAAGGGGGGGCAAGTTAGAAGAAGTGAGCTTTATTGGCGTGGCAAAGTTTTGGCCCCTTTTGCATTTCTCCCCCTTTTTCTTTTCTTTTCCTTTTTTTTATTCATGTGGTTTCCTTTACCAGAAAAGGACACATATTTTTTGTTATTTTGATTTTTTTCCCCCTTCCTTCGTTCTGCCTTTTGCTGTTTTGGCTTATTGTTGTTTTTGGTTTGTACATCTAACATCTATTGTTTTTGAAGGGTGGGTAGCAGTTTATTTTCCGCAAAAGGTGCTGCTGTTATTCACCCTTCCTAGCAAGTTTGTCATGTTCCTCATGACAGATATACTATGTTTTTCCTGTGATGGCCCCAACTGCTGCCAGTGCTTAATACTCTTCCAGAATGGGAGCCTGCCAGATTTGTATGCCTACCACTCGGTTAAAGGAGGAAAAAAAGAAACCTAGAGACAGGGAGACTGTCCTTTTCCAATGATGAGGGAGATTATGATCCTGCTATATAGAGTGCTGGTGAGACCACATTTGGAATACTGTGTTCAGTTCTGGAGACCTCACCTACAAAAAGATACTGATAAAATTGAACGGGTCCAAAGACGGGCTACAAGAATGGTGGAAGGTCTTAAGCATAAAACGTATCAGGAAAAACTTAATGAACTCAATCTGTATAGTCTGGAGGACAGAAGGAAAAGGTGGGACATGATCGAAACATTTAAATATGTTAAAGGGTTAAATAAGGTCCAGGAGGGAAGTGTTTTTAATAGGAAAGTGAACACAAGAACAAGGGGACACAATCTGAGGTTAGTTGGGGGAAAGATCAAAAGTAACATGAGAAAATATTATTTTACTGAAAGAGTAGTAGATCCTTGGAACAAACTTCTAGCAGACGTGGTTGATAAATCCTTAGTAACTGAATTTAAACATGCCTGGGATAAACATATATCCATCCTGAGATAAAATACAGAAAATAGTATAAGGGCAGACTAGATGGATCACGAGGTCTTTTTCTGCCATCAGTCTTCTATGTTTCTATGTTTCTATGATTAAAATACCTTGCATTAAGTAATTAGGGCCTTTTAACATTTGTGCCCCTTCAATGTTACCCCTTCATGTGACCACATTAAAAGCAACTGCGTTCTTTTCACCAGTGATGTCAAACTTTTCAACACCACCAATAACACAGCTACTTTCCAAAAAGACCTTGACTTTGTGTCTGAATGGTCAAACATCTGGCAAGTTTAAATCTCAACCAAAAATTGTTCCATCCTACACATTGGCAAAAAGAATACAAACATCAAATATAAGCTGGATAAACAGGACCTTATAGACAATCCTCACTCTGTAAAAGACTTTGGTATAATCATATAGAATGACCTAACTGATGGTTTGGTTCTGCAACCCAACAAGACCGACCCAGACTTCAGAGGATAATCAGGACTGCAGGAAAAAAAACACAATTTCTGCCAATCTGCCTTCCATTGAGGACCTGTATACTGCACGAGTCATAAAGAGGGCGGTGAAAATATTTACTGACCCCTCGCATCTTGGACATAAACTGTTTCAACTCCTACCCTCAAAACATCACTACAGGGCAATGCACACCAAGACAACTAGACACAAGAACAGTTTTTTTCCTTGAATGCTATCACTCTACTAAACAAATAATTCCCTCAACACTGTCAAACCTTTTACTAAGTCTGCACTTCTATTTTTACTAGTTTTTTCTCATCATTCCTATCACCCTTTCCTCCCACTTAGGACTGTAACTTGTTACTTGTATCCTAAGATTTTTATTAATATTGATTGTTTCTTCATTGCTTATTTGACCCCTATGGCAATCATTAAGTGTTGTACCCCATGATTCTTGACAAATCTATATTTTCTTTTATGTACACTGAGAGTATATGCACCAATGACAAATTCCTTATGTGTCCAATCACACTTGGCCAATAAAGAATTCTATTCTATTCTAAGTGCCCACTGTAACAACATCACCAAAAAGGCTTCAAGAGTTGTCAACCTAATCTTATGTAATTTCTTCTCCGGTAATATCACTCTACTAACCAGAACATACAAAATGTTCGCCAGACCAATCCTTGAATACAGCTCATCTGTTTGGAACCCACACCGCATTTCAGACATAAATACATTAGAAAGTGTCCAGAGATACTTTACGAGAAGTGTCCTCCACTCTTCTACTTGAAATAGCATACCCTTCACAACCAGACTTGAAATCTTAGTCTTAGAAAGCTTGGAGATTCATAGCCCATAAAATCATCTGCTACAACATCCTTTCTGTCAATGACTACTCCAGCTTCAACCACAACAATACATGAGCACATAACAGATACAAACTCAAAGTAAACCACTCCAAACTTGACTGTAGAAAATATGACTTCAGCAAGTGAGTTGTTAATGCCTGGAACTCACTACCGGACTCTGTTGTTTCATCACCAACTCCCCAAAACTTTACCCTTAGACTATCCACTGTTGACCTCACCTGATTCCTAAGAGGTCAGTAAGAGGCGTGCATAAGTGCACCAGTGTGCCTATCGTCCCTGTCCTAATGTTTCTCTCTTACTAGTACCAATATCATGTAGACAAACAATGGTATTTCTTTCTGAGCAGCAGTGTTGTTTTCTGTTATGTCTCTATTATGCCTTCATCTCCTCTTTATTCCACAAGAAAAACTGGTTTAAGCCAATTGTAGATGTGTTAAGGTAGCATTTCCTCTTTATACCTTTTAAGCCCAGCCTCAAGGGGTATAAAATCCTCTTGAGTTCTTCATCCATTACTTTGGAAGGAAGCCAGATGCCATGGAGACTTGAGACAGGTAGAAGAAGCAGGATAGGGAAATGGGAATGAGGACCACACATTTTATGCAAGGTAGTTTTCTCCAGGTTAAGGATGGAATCAGCACTTGGGGGGTGGGGGTGATGGAGGCCTTTGGTTGTAGCAGCAGGCCATAAAAATGTGGGTTGGCATTCATCAGCCTAGAATAAATATTGCAAAATGTAAAATGTGGACTTCTTTTTCATGTCCTATGGAAATGCTACAGAGAGGAAAGAAATAGCTTGTAAATAAAACAAAATTAAAAAAAACGAACACACACAAACACAATTGGATTCTATCGTATATAAACAAGAGAGCTTCTTGGAATAAAATGCAAGTTAAAGAAAATGCTGATCAATGGAATGCAATGGAAAAACAGCCAGGGCATAATATTGTCTGCATTTGGAATCAATCTTTCCTTGACTAGCAGAACATACACACAGAACAAATAGTTCTCAGATTGGATTGATTCATTAGCTTGGGCTTTGGAGTGTATTGGTAATGCAGTAGAAAATTAGAAATGATTTTCTCCAATTACAATGTGGACTTGATTACAGAAGACTCGTTTCTAAAATTTATGGACTTCAATTCAAAAGGAAACATTTATACAACCCTCAGAACGAAGAAGAGAAAAGAAAAAAAGAAGACTGCTTTGGAATCCATGGGCTTTATTACATTGTTTATGCTCCTTTGAAATAGTTGGACTTCATATTTGAAGCGTATGCTACATCCTTTGTAAATTGCATCTGATTTGAAGGATTTTTTGACATGCAGAAAATGCATTTGTTGCATATATGCATATGTTAATGTATCACCATTTGTTACATATATGCAATTTCTGTTTGGGTTCATTTATCAACAACTTCATCTTTATGTCAGCTTTAAGACCAGTTCAGTGTCTGATGAGATTTAAGTTACCGATCTAGAGATTCTTATGCTATTTGATCTAATTTAAATGTAACCTGGTAGGCATGGCTTGAACAACAGTAGCTTTGGCCTTTCCTTTTTCCTTTTCTCTTCTATCCATGGGGTTAGTAAATAATTCTGCACCTTCAATTAGGTATTATTAGTGTGGATTTGAAATCAGGCAATTATTTAGGAAGTTATTTGTGAGACACCAACGGTATTCACAAAATATCTACTTCCAACAATAATAGCATTTTCTCAATTTGATGTACTTCCACAAAAATATTGAAATTGCAATTCCCAAAATTCCCAGGCAGAGTGGCCCAAGCAATTGAATGGGAGATATTAGTTTGGCTGGGGTCCTACAATACTGCTTTCACCACCTTTCAGTCCAAGGGAAAAATTGTCATCAGAGACAAAGAAGCTTTGCGATGGTTAACCTAACCACATGAAGTTATTTAATTGCAGTGTTCATCCCCTCCATGAAGATACTTCGATTTGGCAATGGAAGATCATGTAAGGACCTATGGATACAGTATTTCCAAAGTTCTTCAGAAACAATCATTCTTTCATTGCAAAAAAACTCCTCCAGGCAAAAAGCTTCCATTGCCTCTGGGCTGGACAGTAAAATCTTCTGCCTAAAAAACATGATTCAAGTCAAGTCCTGATAACATTAGCCTAGGTAGATTCATGATTTTCATGAATCATGAGAAGACAACATCTTATTGATATTCTGTTGCATGAAATTTACTGCAAATGAGTAAATCTGCTTGTGGTCTTCATTTAAATGACAGAATATGTAAGTAGAAAATATCATAAAGAAACAGGTCCATGTTTGCTGGAGAGACGGAGTAACGACACGGACACCAGAGCTGGATTTAAAATTGGGTCATTTTTATTAACATAAATTTGCATAATTTATTCAAATACTTTGCATAAATTAGCATAAACAACTATGACCCGGAACTGGACCTGCAGGGTCAAACAAATACTTCCGGGGCGGAAATGACGTTATGCCAGTAAACATTCCTGGGCAACTCATGGGCGTATCTCGATGCAAGGTCCAGGTGAGGGCCAGGCCGTCACCTGTGACCTTTTCTGCCATGCTGTGCATGAGGGGGGTCCCACCGGCTAACCCGAATCGGGGAATTAAAGGTGCAGGACCCAAAGACAGGTTCCCCCCAGCTGCTCAGGCAGAAACTCCCTCCATGAGCTTGCAGAGAACCTGTCAATCATCCCCAAAGATGCCCAAGGGAGAACGCGCGGTTGCTAAACCACCCAATTTTCCGCCCCTAACCTGCCTACCCAAATGACCAAAGGTAAGCCAATTAACCTAATTAATGCAAGCACCCCCTAACCGCACAGCCATCACCCCAGTGTGGAATGGGCGAAAAAACAGCTCCGCTAAGAGGCAGAACTGCAAAAAATTCCCATTCGGCCCCCTAAGGGCGACCCCTAAGCACACTGCAAAATAGTGGAGGGCGGGCGGGTGTCTGCTCAGAAGCTTGGTCCGGGCGAAAAGGAAGAGCCCCGGGCCTGCTCGCCCTTATATAGGGCAAGCAGGCTCCGCCCGGACCAATCAGGGCCTGGCCAATCAGGCCCCGATCTCCCGAGCGAAGTCTCGCATCGCGAGACTTCGCCCGGGATCCAAAATGGCGGCCGCCATGAGGGACCGTGTCTCCCGGTCCCTCCAGCAAAGCCTGCCTGCCGGGTAAGTCCGGCGCTGCCCTTGCTGGAGAGACGGAGTAACGACACGGACACCAGAGCTGGATTTAAAATTGGGTCATTTTTATTAACATAAATTTGCATAATTTATTCAAATACTTTGCATAAATTAGCATAAACAACTATGACCCGGAACTGGACCTGCAGGGTCAAACAAATACTTCCGGGGCGGAAATGACGTTATGCCAGTAAACATTCCTGGGCAACTCATGGGCGTATCTCGATGCAAGGTCCAGGTGAGGGCCAGGCCGTCACCTGTGACCTTTTCTGCCATGCTGTGCATGAGGGGGGTCCCACCGGCTAACCCGAATCGGGGAATTAAAGGTGCAGGACCCAAAGACAGGTTCCCCCCAGCTGCTCAGGCAGAAACTCCCTCCATGAGCTTGCAGAGAACCTGTCAATCATCCCCAAAGATGCCCAAGGGAGAACGCGCGGTTGCTAAACCACCCAATTTTCCGCCCCTAACCTGCCACAGGAGCGGGGGTCAGATCTCTATCTTGGCCCCCCGACTCCCCCCTCTATCTGCGCCAGCTCACGCAGAGACCGCTGCAGGTCCTGTAAGAAGATGGCGTTCCCCTGGTCAGACAGGTGAACGCCATCATCACGGTAGAGCCATGGCTGGTCTATTGATATAAGGGGATGAGGTACTACCACTCCACCCAATTCTCTAACCGTTTTGCCCATAGCCCTATTCACCCGTCGCCTAGCCCGGTGAATGGCCCTAAGGGAAGAGGCATCCCTCCACACAAGCCTAGGTAATATTTCTGACCACACCACTTGCGTGGTGGGCCAGACCTCACGAAGCCTTCGCAGGTCTTCGCGTGCCTGGATGAGCAGCGCCAGGCCTCCCAGTATGCACAGGTCATTGCCACCTAAGTGCAATACCAGCCACCTGGGTGCGGCCACAGGACGCTGCCCACCCAGACCCCTTTGGGCGCGACTCCAGGAGCCGCCCCCCATATTGCCGGGCGCAGCCACAGAATGCTGACCGCCCAGCAACGCCGGTAGGAGACCCTCCCACCGCATACCTCTCCGGCCCATCCAGGTAACGTTGACCCACCGCCCCAGGGACAGGTGGGTCCCGATGGCGCTCCTGGCTGCCGCGCGGCCGGCCCAGAAAATCATGCTGTGGCCACACAGCAGCGCCGTCGGTTTCGTGTTAGCCTGGGGACCTGCAAGAGGACACAGACACAGAGAGGTTACCTAGCCTAAGCCCTGCCTGGGATCCTCAGCGGGCCTAACATAACCCAAATATGCCGCTGACCGCCAGCGGCCGATCTCCCGAATCCGATGGGCCGGGAAACCAGAAAGTGCCGCGCTAGTGGCGGCGCCGATACGGAACGAATGCGTTCCATAGCCGGCGGGATCCATGCCCACCTGGGCCATCGCCCTAGATACTAAAGCCCAGAATTGGAAACGGGTCAGAGGGGTACCATCACAATGCCTAAACAGGTACCCCTGACCTGACCCCCTCATACCACAATAAAGCTGTAGGGCGGCCACCGGACACACCGACTGGTCGGAGGCCGCACTAAGATTTAAGGCAACCCCTCTGCGCAGCTGATCCGTTTTAGACCTCCTCACTACAAGGGACACCCCCCCTTGTCTAAAGGCCAGATCAGCGAACTGGAAGGCCCGGAGCGAAGTGTCAGCCTGAGACGAAGCCATGGCCTCGCTGACCCGAAGGGCCCCAAAAAACATGACACAAGCCGCTGCTCTAAAAAGACGGGCCTCGTACAATGAGGAACACAGACTGCCAAAAACCACGTTGATTAAAGACAGCTGCTCCACCGTCAGAGCCTGACGAGTGTCACCTGGGGCCCCCGCTTGCTCCCGAAGCCAGCCCTCCAGCATCTTCCGGATGCGAAAGTCACCCGAAAGATCAGCAAACCCCCCCGCCTTGGACAGAAAGGCAAGGCCGGCTAACCGGGACCGGATCGTCCTAACTGACAGGCCACGCTGCCTGAGTTGGACGCAAAACTCGGCCAAATGCTCTACAGGGACAGGCCAACTAAGCTGGTAACCCCTGCCCTGCCTGAACTCCCCAAACTCCTTACCTGCACGCTGGTATGCCCTGAGGGTGCCGGGCGCTACAGACAAGGAGATTGCCCGGGATGCCTCGCCTCTCCACCACTCTGGATCCCTCCCAGACTCCAGAGGTGGCTGGGGAACACTTCTGGCAATTCTCGGGCCCACGGGGCCAGGGTCCGAAACCTGGACAACTGACCACGGGACAAGGCATCAGCAACCCCGTTATCTAACCCGGGGACATGCTTAGCCAAAAACAATGCGTTTAGAGACAAGGACCGGTGCACAAAATGGCGGACAAGCCGCATGACCCTGTCGCTCTTCGAGGACAGGGCATTCACCACATGGACAACCGCTAGGTTGTCACACCAGAAGTGCACGGTCTTGTCCCTAAACTGCTCCCCCCAAAGCTCTAAGGCCACTATTAAGGGGAAGAGCTCCAAGAACGTTAGGTCCTTAACCAACGAAGAGGCACTCCATTCCGGAGGCCATGCCGACCAGCACCACTGGTCACCTAACACTACCCCGAAACCACAAGTCCCCGCGGCGTCAGAGCAGAGCTGCAATTCAGCTTCCAACAGAAGCTCGTGCCTCCAAAAAGACAACCCGTTAAATCTATCCACAAAATCCCGCCACACGCCGAGGTCAGCCCTGACCCCAGCGCAAAGGTGGGTACGATGATGGGGCAAACGGAGCCCCTTCATCGCATCATACAACCTCCTGGAAAAAGCCCTTCCAGGAACAACTACCCGACAGGCAAAATTAAGAATGCCTGCCAATTCCTGGAGCTGCCGTAGGGTCACCTTCCGGCAGCCCAGGACCTCATCAAGCTTCCGCTTAATCTTAACCAACTTCTCTAGGGGCAATCTAGAAGATTGCTCCTCCGAGTCCAATTCAATACCCAGGAAGGTAATCCTGGTAGCGGGGCCTTCGGTCTTCTCAGAGGCTAAAGGCACCCCTAATTGAGCACAAAGGGCTTCGAAGTCCCGCATCAAAGCAAAACATTGCTCCGAATGCGCAGGCCCCGCCAACAGGAAATCATCAAGGTAGTGAACGACCGTACCCAGACCACTTTGCCTCCTGAGCGCCCACTCCAAGAAGGTGCTAAAACTCTCAAAAAGAGAGCACGAGACAGAGCACCCCATGGGCAAAGCTCTGTCCACGTAATAGCCCCCCTCGAAATGGAAGCCCAACAGCTCAAAGTCGTCCGGGTGTATGGGGAGGAGCCGGAATGCCGACTTAATGTCGCATTTACCCATAAGGGCTCCCACCCCACACTTCCTAACCATGGTCACGGCTGCATCAAAGGACGCATACCGGACCGAACACAACTCGTCAGGAATGAAATCATTCACTGACTCCCCTTTTGGAAAAGACAAATGGTGAATCAACCTAAATTCACCACTCGCCTTTTTGGGGACCACACCTAAGGGAGACACCCGAAGATTCGGGAAGGGCGGCTCCGAGAAGGGCCCAAGGACCCTGCCCTCGGCAACCTCCTTCCCAATCTTCTCCCTAACAATGCCTTCATGACCAACAACCGACCTAAGGTTGTCAGACATGAAGGCCTTCCTAACACCCTGATAAGGGATCCTAAATCCCTCTGAAAAACCTAGCAAGAGAGCGGCCGCTCTCGAGCGAGGGTGGTAGTCGCCCAACCAACCCTCAAGCACCACTAAATTAATTGGGCTGGGCCCCTTTTCCCCCAGCAGGTGGGGGAGGCTTTGGGGGACCCGAGCCTTTCTTTTCAATCCCCTTCTTGGGGCGGGGGCACACGGCTGCGGAATGGTTTCCCCCACAACTTCCGCAGGCGTGACGAAACCGGCAAATGGGGCGAAAACACGCCCCCTTCGCCGCAAATTCGTGACACACGAGAGTGGCCCCTTTACCGACTACCCCCGCCACGGCCTTGGCCGGCGCGGGCGTAGCCGGCTCTTCCTCCATAAAGTGACCGCTATCGGTCCTATCACAGCCCTCCTTCCCCGACATATGTGTGGCCTGGAACCACAGGTCCGGAACCACCATTTCCCAGGGCAAGTAGGGGTCATGGGCAATACGCATACGGAAGCCCTTGTCGTAATGCCTCCATATGGTGCCCCCATATTCGAAATGGGCCCTCGCTATAAGGTCGATGTACTTCAGCAAGGCAGCGGCCCTCCCCGGCTGCCTCTGAATGACCACCGACGCAAAGGTCAGAAAGGCATACAGCCACGAGCTAAAGCATTTCGTGACCTTTGTCTTTTTCACCTTCTCCCCAGGGACCACCTCCTTGTCCTGTTTAGGGACCTCCCTGTTCAAGATGGAGAACAAATCAACGTACTCCCCCCGCCAGATTGCCTCCTTAACTGACGGGTGCAGATGGTACCCTAAAGGCGTAGCGGGCAACCCGCAAGGGATGGCCCCAGGCTTGATGCTGGCGAACGGGTCCCACACCGTGGTGGCCCCCGAGCCCAGCACCCCAAGCCCAGGTGGATACATGAATGGGACCGGTGGCATAATGGCCGGTGGGGGAGGAATCCAACCCCCCACCCCCGCCCCAGGTGGGACAGGTACCCCCAGCGCCCCCACTGGCGGAGCTGGCGGAGACCAGACCTGACTACAGGTGCCTGCTGCCGCCCCCGTAAAGCTGTTGCCACCCCCCAAAGCTGGCGGGATGAACCCGGGACCCTGTATGGGCAGGAGCGGAGATGTGCCTGTATGTGGTGCAACCTCACCTGCCCCGTAAGGGGTAGAAGACATCCACGGTGGGCCCATCCTGGTTGGGCCCTGGAACGATGACCATTGCCCAGGCTGGGTCATCTGTCCAGCGTGGCCCGTCTGACCGATGCTGCCCGCCTGTCCGGTGCCCGCCATCTGTACTTCGTGGGCCACTTGCCCTGCTGGGGCCGACTCCTCTTCGGGGTCTGCGCCCCATGCTGCGGTGGCAGCCGAGGAAAGCCCCTCCGGGCCTGCCCCCGACCGCCACCTCTCCAACTCATCGAGCCGCTCCAGTACCCTGGCCCAGGAGAGAGAAGGGGACACCGCGGGTTGAGGGACTGTGGGTGTAAACCCAACCACCCCCCCCCACCGGGATCCCCCCCGGGGGCCCCTCTGCCGCCGCCCGAGCCCGGGCAGACGGCCTGGCAGCCCTCCTAGGCCGCACCACTGGTTGGGCTGGGAGGGCCTTAGCTGGCCGCTTCTTAGGGGCCATTACAGGAAGAATAAATCTACTTTTCACAGAAGGGATAGAGCAGAAACAAAGCCACCAACGAACCCTGCCCCGCGTTGGCAAAGGCCTGCCTGAAGCCGCAGGCCTCCGCAGAAAAACCCCCTCAGGAGGCTAATCCCTCCTCCCCTCGGGCAACAAGGCCCGACACCAGGCCTTTATCCCAGGCCACAAGCCACCCCGGGAACACCGCACGCCCGCGGGGCCTCCCAAAGGCAGCACCCCCCACCACCCCCAAAAGGGCAATGAGGCTCCAAACCGGAGCGGAGTCCAGCCGATGCTGGCTCCGCTAGACACAGATAAGGCTCTTCGCTAGACCACAGGCCACAAAATGGCGCCTCGCACGAGGTCGCCACCTAAAATGGCCGCCGGAGCAGACGAACGAACGTCTGCTCAGAAGCTTGGTCCGGGCGAAAAGGAAGAGCCCCGGGCCTGCTCGCCCTTATATAGGGCAAGCAGGCTCCGCCCGGACCAATCAGGGCCTGGCCAATCAGGCCCCGATCTCCCGAGCGAAGTCTCGCATCGCGAGACTTCGCCCGGGATCCAAAATGGCGGCCGCCATGAGGGACCGTGTCTCCCGGTCCCTCCAGCAAAGCCTGCCTGCCGGGTAAGTCCGGCGCTGCCCATTCCTGACACCTAATTTGCAAGTTTATTTAAATTCTTTCTCCAAACTACTGTAGCATTCCCGACAGAGCAAAGTGCTGTCCTATATTGCTTTAGACACTGTCTTTTAATGTGTTTGTGCATGGGGAGAGATAGTTATAATATTTTCCGTTCAAAAAGGAACCACTAGTGTTATCCTTCATGTAAAAGAATATAAGCAGAAGCAAACGATCAGTTTGAACTGTTGCCCCAGACAAAGCATTTTCCTTTAAAACAAGGTAAATGCTGTCATATAAAATTCAGTTCGAGCAGGTGAAGAAACATTCATAGACCTCTTTTTCTCTCTACTGAGTGATGACAAGATGGGCACTTACAAAACAGAGGCCCAATGAAAAGCTGACGTAGCTTTTTAGATTCTATCTCATTCCTTTTTTCTGCTCTCTCTATAGTCTTTTCTTTTAAAGCACAGTTGAAGCCCTAAGTACCGTACTATTTTGTATTGTTAATTTCCCTCTTAGGTTAGTCTGAAAAAGCCTGAGAAAAGTTCCAGAGGAAAGATGCACTATTTAACGGAATTCAATCTGTCCCAATAGATCTGAATCACTAACATAAATGTATGAATGTAGATTATATCTCTGTAATGAGGCCTGAATCATTCTCAGTTACTTCAAAGGGCTGAAATTCAACCTTCCTTTTTAGCAGCAACAATCAGACCTTAATGGGTTCCTTTATTAATTGTTCCCCTGCTAGATTTGAAAGAAACCTATCTTCAGACTAAGGCCTAGGCTAGAAGAATACATCCACACTGTCTCTTTCTCTTTCCCTTTCTCCTTGTCCAAGGCCTTTGAAAATCTGTCTATCGTGCATTGAAAAAATATTTTAAAGGTCTGCTTATTCCAATAAACTAATAATATAATCTCAAAAAAGAAGAAAGGAATGGCTATTTTAGATAATCAGCTTTTCTATTGTTTGAAAGCAAACACAGTGTTTCCTCGATTTTTGCGGGTTCAAACTTCGTGAAAAGTCTATACCACAGTTTTTCAAAAATATTAATTAAAAAATACTTCACAGGTTTTTTCCCCTATACCATGGTTTTTCCCACCCAATGACGTCATATGTCATCATCAGACTTTCGTCTGCCTTTAATAAATATTTTTTTAAAATAAACTTTAATAAATAAACATGGTGAGTAATAATCTAAAGGGTTGCTAAGGGAATGGGAAATGGTAATTTAGGGGTTTAAAGTGTTAAGGGAAGGCTTGTGATACTGTTCATAGCCAAAAATAGTGTATTTACTTCCGCATCTCTACTTCAGGGAAATTCGACTTTCGCGGGTGGTCTCGGAATGCATCCCCCGCAAAAATTGAGGGAACACTGTAATACAAATCCTAATGAATCTACCTAATAAGTTATTCCCACAACAGATATATTTTGCTTATTTGTACCCTATGAGAATCATTAAGCATTGGACCCCATGATACTCGACAAAGGTATCTTTTCATTTATGCACACTGAGAGCATACGCACCAAAGAGAAATTCCTTGTGTGGCCATTAAATAATTCTATTTTCAAATATCTGTAGTGTATGGGTGTGTAGAATAGGCATGTGCATGTTCAAATTATAATCCTCACATTTGTACAACACTGATTTCACTGAGAGCATCAACTTTGTACTTCCAATGAGGTTTGAGCTTCAGTGAATTTATATCTTTCTCATGGAATTTTAGCAATTGGAAACACTTTGGCCTTTGTATTCAATATTGCATCTAGAAACACAGAAACATAGAAGATTGACAGCAGAAAAAGACCTCATAGTCCATCTAGTCTGCCCTTATACTATTTAATGTATTTTATCTTAGGATGGGTATACCGGTATGTTTATCCCAATCTATTGATTGTAAACATTTCTAAAATTTTAAATAAGAGTTTTATCTCTGTGTTAAAGCATAGATCTTTTAAGCACAATCAGTGATGGGCTTCTACTGGTACGATCAGGTATGCAGAAAATTTTTGGTCAGGTATGTAGAACCGGTAGAAAAAAATTGAATTTTTTTTCTTTTTTTCCCTTCTGGGCTCTAGGTATGTTTTCCCTATTACAGTAAATGAGGTTGGATGGACAAACAACCTCTGAAGGCAAGCTGTTCCACTTGTTAACTGTCCTTGCTGTTAGATAGTTTCTCCTTAATTCCAGGTTACTTCTCTCCTTGATTAGTTTCCATCCATTGTTTCTTGTCTTGCCTTCTGCTACTTTGAAAAATAGGTTGACCCCCATCTTCTTTGCTGCTAGAAATCATTACCTCTCTCCTCCTCAAAAGCACTGTAACCCATTCTGATTTGAAATCCGCACTTTTATGAGTACTTGGATTCATTTGTGCATAATACCTTTGTTTGGGCGGCTGAGGCATCTGTATTATTTATGTGTATGTCTGTTTTACAATTGTCCTTTTTATATGTGCTACAAGAATAGTGTAGTTCTTAAGGAGTCTTAATGTAGTATAAATATCATAAGGCAAATTGTCATAATATAATATTTATAATACAATTCCAAGTATAGCACAATGATAGGGTAGTATAATATATTCCAATACAATGCAATATAATTCGGTAGTGTTCCATATATGGTATAGGATGTGCTAACGGTGTATTGGGAAGAGAAAAGAAAATAAGGGCATATCTATGGAGATTCTCAGTCATCCAGTTCATGGTTCTCCCAAAGGTTCATTTTCATAGAAACATAGAAACATAGAAGTCTGACGGCAGAAAAAGACCTCATGGTCCATCTAGTCTGCCCTTATACTATTTTCTGTATTTTATCTTAGGATGGATATATGTTTATCCCAGGCATGTTTAAATTCAGTTACTGTGGATTTATCTACCATGTCTGCTGGAAGTTTGTTCCAAGGATCTACTACTCTTTCAGTAAAATAATATTTTCTCATGTTGCTTTTGATCTTTCCCCCAACTAACTTCAGATTGTGTCCCCTTGTCCTTGTGTTCACTTTCCTATTAAAAACACTTCCCTCCTGGACCTTATTTAACCCTTTAATATATTTAAATGTTTCGATCATGTCCCCCCTTTTCCTTCTGTCCTCCAGACTATACAGATTGAGTTCATTAAGTCTTTCCTGATACGTTTTATGCTTAAGACCTTCCACCATTCTTGTAGCCCGTCTTTGGACCCGTTCAATTTTGTCAATATCTTTTTGTAGGTGAGGTCTCCAGAACTGAACACAGTATTCCAAATGTGGTCTCACCAGCATTCTATATAGCGGGATCATAATCTCCCTCTTCCTGCTTGTTATACCTCTAGCTATGCAGCCAAGCATCCTACTTGCTTTCCCTACCGCCTGACTGCACTGTTCACCCATTTTGAGACTGTCAGAAATCACTACCTCTAAATCCTTTTCTTCTGAAGTATTTGCTAACACAGAACTGCCGATACAATACTCAGATTGAGGATTCCTTTTCCCCAAGTGCATTATTTTACATTTGGAAACATTAAACTGCAGTTTACATTGCTTTGACCATTTATCTGGTAAAGCTAAATCATTTAGACGCCTCCAGGAATATCAACCCTATTGCACACTTTAGAGTCATAGGCAAACCTTCCCTACCAAACCTTCCCCTATGTCACTCACAAACATATTAAAAAGAATAGGACCCAGAGCAGACCCTTGTGGCACACCGCTTGTAACCTGACTCTGCTCAGAATACTCACTGTTAACAATTTTCAAGAGGCAACTGGACTTTCTGGTTTTTCTTTGAAGAAATTTTGCTTCTTATCCAAGAAGCATCTTCAGCTCTGGCTGGATGGTGGGGAATGGAAGGATTCATACTCTTTTCAGACAGCTGGATATTTGCATTCGTTTAGAGAGTGTATGACAAAATTGAACAGCCTTTTCTCAACAGAGAGGAAGAGATAGACATCATCTAGTCTACAACATAGTCCTTTGAACAGTTCCACTAATTTACAACAAATTTACATCAGGTGGCCTCAACAACACTCTAAAAGAATGTAGCATGGATCTCCTTATTCCTTGTAGCTATGTGAAGCTTAATTATCCACCACTGCTGTAGGTCATATGGCTTGGGATGGACCATCCTTTTAGAAGTTTGCTCTGGCTATAATCTAATTAAATTGTGGGAAATGTCGGGTTGAATCAAAACCTCCAAATACTGAAATGAGTCAGGATTTAGAGTTATTAGCAAATTGCTTAGGCTCTTGCAAACATCAGAGCGCATGAGCAAAGCTTAATAATACGGTATCTTCTTTCGAGCATTATTTCAAATTCATCCAGCATGTTAAAGATTTAACAAAACCTTGTGAAGTCTAGGCTTTCCATCTTGAAAATCTTTGATGAATTGGCTACACAGATCCCAAACTTTTGCAGCCTTGTGGGGTGAAATGAAATCTAGGTCTTTTCCTGAATGGACCATTAAGTTTCAGTGCAGCTTGCCCCACTGTGAACTACTCTATCTATCTATCTATCTATCTATCTATCTATCTATCTATCTATCTATCTATCTATCTATCTATCTATCTATCTATCTATCTATCTATCTATCTATCTATCTATCTATCTACCTACCTACCTACCTACCTACCTACCTACCTACCTACCTACCTCCACCTACCTCCACTCCACCTCTCCATCTATCCTCTATCTATCTGTCTGTCTGTCTGTCTGTCTGTCTGTCTGTCTGTCTGTCTGTCTGTCTGTCTACCTCACCTATCATCTATCTATCTATCTATCTATCTATCTATCTATCTATCTATCTATCTATCTATCTATCTATCTATCTATCTATCTATCTATCTATCCTGTCTGTCTGCCTGCCTGCCTGCCTACCTACCTCCACCTACCTCCACTCCAACTCTCCACCTATCCTCTATCTATCTATCTGTCTGTCTGTCTACCTCTCCACCTCTCCACCTATCCTCTATCTATCTATCTATCTATCTATCTATCTATCTATCTATCTATCATATTTGTCAAACAAGTATAGAATTATAGTTTGTATTAACATAACAAAGTATAAAGAAGTGATAAAAAGGATAATAGGACAGAAGGAGAAGGATGGTAGGCACAATTGTGTGCTTACACACGCCCCTTAGAAAAGGGGAGAAGCCAACAGTAGATAATTTAAGGTTGAAGATTTTGGGGTTAGGAGAAGAAACAACAGAGTCAGATAGTGAATTCCAGGCATTGATCATTCTGTTGCTGAAATCATATTTGGAGCAATTTACATTTAGTTTGTATCTATTATCTTGTGTTGTGTTGTTGTTGAAGGTGAAGGAGTCACTAACAGGAAGGATGTTATGGTGTATGATCTTATGTACAACAGTTAAATCAGTTCGGAGGCGATGTAGTTGTAAATTGTCTAAACGTAGTATCTGAAGTCTGGATGAGTAAGATAGTTTGCTTTGAGTAAAGGACTCTTCTTGTGAAGTATTGCTGGACTCTCTCAATTGTATCAATGTCAGTTATGCAATGTTGGTTCCCTACAGGTGAGCTGTATTCGGGTATTGGTCTGACAAATGTTTTGAGTGCTCTAATTAGCAATTCATCCTTATGTTGTCTATTTATTTATTTATTTATTTATTTGTTTGTTTGTTTGTTTGTTCGTTCATTCATTCATTAATTCATTTATTTAGTCCAATTCACAATGAGGGTTTTAGTGGGTATATACAGATAGTAAAATACATAATGAAGGTTATAGAGGAGATACTCATAGTAAAATATATCTATAAAAGAATAGAAAAGAAGATATAATAATAGAAAAAATCAATGAAAGAATAGAAGAAGAGATATAGGAATAGAAGAAGGGTATAGGAGATATAGGAGAGCAATAGGACAGGGGACGGAAGGCACTCTAGTGCACTTGTACTTGCCCCTTACTGACCTCTTAGGAATCTGGATAGGTCAACTGTGGATAATCTAAGGGTAAAGTGTTCGGGGTTTGGGGATGACACTACGGAGTCCGGTAATGAGTTCCACACTTCAACAACTCGGTTACTGAAGTCATATTTTTTACAGTCAAGTTTGGAGCGGTTAATATTAAGTTTAAATCTGTTGTGTGCTCTTGTGTTGTTGTGGTTGAAGCTGAAGTAGTCGCCGACAGGCAGGACGTTGCAGCATATGATCTTGTGGCCAATACTTAGATCTTGTTTAAGGCATCTAATTCTAGGCTTTCTAGGCCCAGGATTGAAAGTCTAGTCTCGTAGGGTATTCTGTTTCGAGTGGAGGAGTGAAGGGCTCTTCTGGTACAGTATCTTTGGACATTTTCAAGGGTGTTGATGTCTGAGATGCGATATGGGTTCCAAACGGATGAGCTTTTGCATTCTAAAAAAGTGACAAAGCACCTTCCCCCCATAAGCAAACCAATTACTTTTTAAATAAGATCTCACCTATTTGAAAAATCACAAGGGGCTCTTTTTTAAGGGTCTACAAAACAGAATTGTCAACAGGCTGTTTCAATCAAGTTACCCTGCCAAGGAGACAGGGCCCTTTCCCCTTTAGCAAATGTTTAGGATGCTGCTTCTGAAAATGGGTTCGTTCTCACCACTTTTCCCGAAATGGGGTCAAACACACCACATTGAAATTGGTTGGGCTCAGGAAAAAAATAATAAAGGAAATCTCTCTGTTTCCTTTTCTTTGCTGGAACATGTACACTCCTCTGCTTTTGCCCTTTATTTTTTTTTGCACGCCATCACTTTTATTTTGGGTTTACAAAAGGTATTTGACCCCCTTGTGTTATTGGAATATCATGTGTTTTACTAGGTTCCTAGATTTGCCTCGTGCTTGTCTCCTAGAAGCCAGAACCTTTCTTTTGGTTCCAGAAAAAGAGACGAATAAGCCAAAAAGGACTTATTGCTTGATTCTGAATGTCCTCTTAGGATGGGTGGCAAAAGGGGAGTCCATCAGTTGACATATAAAGAGTTGGAGAAGCCTGATATCTGTTGACTTGAGCCCTTGCCTTCTGTGATGTAGTATTGTTTTCGATCTTCTTTCTTTCTTTCTTTCTTTCTTTCTTTCTTTCTTTCTTTCTTTCTTTCTTTCTTTCTTTCTTTCTTTCTCTTGCTCTCTGTATATGTGTGGCTGTGTGTGTGAGAGAGAGTGAGTGATGGGCTCTTATGGGTACGGTCAGCTAAGCAGAACCGGTAGAAAAATTTCGGTCAGGTAAGCAGAACCAGTAGAAAAATTTTGATTTTTTTTCTTTTTTTCCTTTCTGGCCTCTGGTATGTTTTTCCTATCGCAGTAAATGAGGTTTCATGTATGTAATTTTAGAAGAGCTGTGTGTGTGTGGGTGTGTATACGTTCACCTACAGTTTATATAGTAGATAAGATATATTTTTGTGTGCCTGTGTGTAATATGTATGTACACATATGGCATATATACATAGAATTAAATAGTATATTTTGGATGTTCAATAATAGTAAATAGATAGGGAAATTGTATCTCTTTGAGGCGAGGAGAGGCCAGGCACCCTAAACCTAACCCTAGCCCTGACGTGAGCGACATCAGGTTGGCCAACCTTAAGCCAGTTACATGACCTTTAAGCAACTCCCGGGTCACATGATTGTCAAGCCACTCCCACCTGGTCACATGGCCGGCTAGTCACACCCACAAAATAAGCCACACCTGTATGTGTTTGTGTGTGTGTGTGTATAAAAAGGGATGGCTCTTTTTATTGATTCCAAGGAAGCTTGCAAGTGTTTGTTTACAAAATGGTCTACTGCATCTTTACCCATTTTGAACTAACCCTTATGGAAGAGTCCACCAAAATAATGGAGATTTACCAAAAGTTCTTGCGCTCCCTCCAAAATTATTCTTTTGAACATTTCTTTCAAATTTCTTTACGGTGCTTTGATTATTATTATTTTTTATCAATGGAGAGGACAATAGACATTATAGTTATTTCTCATTTTTACATTATAAGGAGGCAGCTGACCACTGAAGGGAGGATTGTACAATAAAAGACAGATATTTACACATCCTGCAAGTTAATTGCATAATTCAAGAGCTTCATGGTGCACTTGTGAGGCGTTCTGTGTATTTTTTCCTTTTAAAAGATCTTTCAAAAGACATAATATTTTTTTTTTTGTGGGCAAATTAAATGAAAATGGGAAGAAAAAAATGTAGGAAATGGTTCGAACGATGTTGGGAAAATGTTCCTTGTGGCATCCGTTCTGATTTCTGTCACTTATTCAATAATTTTCCCAGCAACTGACAGCCTTTCTGGCTTCTTCAAGGAAATTTCCTGAATTCTATCTGCACAACTTTTTTTAAAGAGGCTCCAGAGCAATGAGTAATAGCGTAAGTGAAAAAGGAAGAACACTCGCTTGGGGCCACTAGACTCTAGCCCTCTGGCAAACGAATGTAATGTATGTCTGCTGTTTGAATGGGAAAGAGTTTTATTATTACTGGGTTTTTTAGATGAATTAATTAATGAATTGGATTTAGGATATTTATATTGTTTCCTTTTATTTATTTTATTTATTTATTCATTAGATTTGTATGCCGCCCCTCTCCGAAGACTCGGAGCGGCTCACAACATGAATACAAAATCCAAATCCAAAGCAAAACAGTTTAAAACCCTTGATTAAAAACACTCATACAGCCCAAACAAACCATACATGAAACGGAGCGGCCGAGGGGAATCAATTTCCCCATGCCTGGTGATAAAGGTGGGTTTTTAGGAGTTTGCAAAAGGCAAGGAGGGTGGGGGCAGTCCTAACCTCCAGGGGGAGCTGATTCCAGAGGGTTGGGGCCGCCACAGAGAAGGCTCTTCCCCTGGGTCCCGCCAGATGGCATTGTTCTGTCCCCTGGAGAAGGCCAACTCTGTGGGACCTAACCGGTCACTGGGATTTGTGTGGCAGAAGGTGGTCCCGAATATGTTGTAAGCCACCCTGAGTCCTCGGAGAGGGGCGGCGTATAAATACAATCAATCAATCAATCAATCAATCAATCAATCAATCAATCTGACTATACAAGAAATGTAGGTGTTGTATCATGTGTTCCTTTATGTCAGGAGAATAAACTCAAGGCTCACGAATTGGATGCAGCCCACAGGGTCTTTAAATCTGGCCCATAGGGCAAGCTTTTGTGGCCCACCAGCAGAACTGGCAGAAGAGTCAGACAGTGAGGAGGTTGAGGAGGAACATTGGCCAAATCCTAGAGGCTCAGACAAGGGCCCTGCATCAGAGGCAGAGAGGGAGCCAAAGTCATCTAGCAGTTATAAGCTACCTCTGGAGCTAGACAGTAGTCAGGCAGAGGAACAGCTGGATACTGTTCCCAGTTTGTGCATGCACAGAGCTGCCAGAAGAAAAGCACAGCTAAGAAATCAGGGTCGACTTGGGAGTAAAACCACAGGTGGACAATGAATGGCCCCTCCCATAAAAAATAAAAGGGGAGTGGGCTTTTGCAGGAAACAAGTTGTTCAGTTCAGGAGTGTGAAGATTTGTCCATGAATCTTAGAGACTCGGTGCCAAGTCTTTCCTTGCACAGCACTGCATTCGGAAAATATTTACATGGCAGCTTTCCAAGCTAGATAAGATCTGTGGTCATAAATTCACTTTGAAAGACTGTTCGCTAGGCCTTTGAGAGGAATTCACATGCACTTAATAAAAGGGGTTTTTGTCAGGAATGGGATTTTTCTTCATGCTTTTTGGGGAAGCCTAGGTCAGAATACCAGTCTGGAAATACCAAAGGACCAATGCAAGTTGCCCCCATGCAGCCCATTTTCAGCCTGCAGCACTTTGCCAGCCAAAATGGAGCATGGAGGGGCACGCTCAGCCCCCCGCACCCCGTTTGGACCAGCAGGAGGCCATCCAGGCTGAAAACAGGCCACCCCCCTGCCCCATTTCCATCCCACCTCCCCTCTGTAAGAGGCATCCATGCTGCCTCCCACCTGCAAGAGGCATCCATGTCAATCACTCTAGCTAGCCTGCAGAAGAGAATTACAATGCTGATCCGGCCCT
This sequence comes from Erythrolamprus reginae, assembly GCF_031021105.1. Classification (NCBI taxonomy): domain Eukaryota; kingdom Metazoa; phylum Chordata; class Lepidosauria; order Squamata; family Dipsadidae; genus Erythrolamprus; species Erythrolamprus reginae. The sequence continues at coordinate 328,016,903 of NC_091951.1, read as the reverse complement.
TGAAGAAATCCACTTTGATCTGTTTGTTTGTTTGTTTGTTTATTTATTTATTTATGAATGGATAAATAAATAAATTTCAACATTTCTCAGTGCAAATTGGATGCTTTGAGGTGGAGCTCCATATTTGCTACCCTATTGCATCCCCCCCCCAAATCCGGGCAGTAGCCCACCCCTGCACATAGTCCATCTGGTCCCATGGATAGAGATGGGTTTAGATTACATAGTGCCTTCCCAATGCTGTCTTCTGTGACATCAGTGTATGTTTGTGATTCATCTAGAAAATATTGGACATAAGTTGTTGCTGTTTATAAAAACTGAGCCGAAGAAAGTGTTAAAGAAGTTGGCTTTAATGGTTTCATCATTACAGTCTTTATTATTAGGTCATTTTAGGGATGGGATGATTCTCGTCTCTTAGTTTGTTGTTCATTTGAAGTTACAACAACACTGATGTAAATGATTTATGACAATTTTTCACACTTTTAATCATTGCACCATCAATGTGGTCATGTAATCAAAATTCAAACTCCTGACTCATATTTATATCATTTGCAATGTCCTGGGGTCACTTTTGCAACCTTCTGACAAGCGAAGTCAATTGGGGAGCCAGATTCACTAAATAACCGTGTTACTAAATTAATAACTGCAGTGATTCACTTAACAACTGTGGGAAAATGGTCATAAAATATGGCAAAGTTCAGTTAACAACTGTCTTATTGAGCAAACCAAAATTTGGGCTCAATTGTGGTCTTGAGTCAAGGACTATATGGAGTCATGCTAAGAGAAGTAGTGTAAGAGTAGTGCTAAGAGAAGAAAAAAATATCCCGTTCCGGAAGATACATCATCTAAGATAAGAAGGAAATCTTATCATATTTCCTAACTTGGGAAAACTGGGGACCCGTTAATGTAACACCAGGTTTTCTGGTTCACCTGTATATAAATTGTGAAAAACATCATCAAAGATAAAACTATCAAAAACACATAAGGTGGAGGCCTGGCACCTTCTGCAAAATAAATCTTGTCTCGCCAAAATCAAGTGGGTAAGAATGATTCAGAAAGCACTGATTACCTGGATTTTCAAAAGATTTGTAAGCGAATATTTTGTTTCTGTTAGGTATTAAAGAGCTTGATACCCAGAGATTGTTTCCATGCAATTTTCTTGGCAGCGTTATAAGAGTGGTTTACCACTCTGTTCTTCTGGGTGACTTTTCAACTTCCCAGTCCAGAGAAAAGATACAAAACAGAGCACAGCAATACTCAGGGTTAGGCTACTCTGCTACTGGTGGAATACCCAGAGATGTCCCTCCAGATGTTACTGTATATCTGATATAACTTATTAGTAAATTCATGTGAAATAAATAGCATCCTATTCTACAAAGCATACTACCAGTCTCAAACCACATTTTTATTTCTAAGTAAGTCATTGGGCTTCTCATAGGAGAGCCCTCGGAAGTTTTCTTAGAAAATAAACAAATTAGCCTGAATGGTATTATAAGAGGCTATAGGTAGCTGCTGGAAGAAATAACCAGGATCTTGGATTGCACTGGAAGCAAACTGACAGCCACTGTAACTTATGCATCAGGGACAATACATAGGTATCTTGTGCAGGGGTGAAATGTTCCCAGTTCACTCGTGCCTATTGGTTATCAGAGAGCCGGTCATGAAAGGAACACAAGGCTCTGCCCACCCAGCCAGACATGCCAATTAGGTTCTTTTATCCTATGTGCATGCAGAGAATGCTTTGCACATTTGCAAAGGGTAAAAGAGGGTAGCATCTTGGGCGAGTGGCCAGAGCCTTACGCTCCCTTTGCAACCGGCTCTCCAATGAGTGATATGCATGAGATCTTGTGACATGTGTCACTACCCACATTGCCACATTCTGAACCAGCTGTGACCTTCAAGGACTGCTCCAGGTAGAGATCACTACAATAATTCATGAAGCAACTAGGGCTGTAATGGCAAACCTATGGCATGCGTGCCACAGGTAGCAGGTGGAGCCCTATTGGAAAGTACACAAAGCATTGCCCCATGTCAGCTCCAGTGTGCATGTGTGTGCCAGCCAGCTGATTTTTAGCCATGGGGAAGGCCATTTCGCCCTCTTGAGGCTCTCCAAACTGCAAAAAAACAGCACAATGGGCAAACTGGAAGTTTGGAAAAACGAGCTTCCGGCTTCCCCATGTCCTTGGAGAGGGGCAGCATACAGATCTAATAAATTGTTTTTGTTTTTGTTTTTGTTTTTGTTTTTGTTTTTGTTTTTGTTTTTGTTTTTGTTTTTGTTTTTGTTTTTGTTTTTGTTTTTGTTTTTGTTTTTGTTTTTGTTTTTGTTTTTGTTTTTGTTTTTGTTTTTGTTTTTGTTTTTGTTTTTGTTTTTGTTTTTGTTTTTGTTTTTGTTTTTGTTTTTGTTTTTGTTTTTGTTTTTGTTTTTGTTTTTGTTTTTGTTTTTGTTTTTGTTTTTGTTTTTGTTTTTGTTTTTGTTTTTGTTTTTGTTTTTGTTTTTGTTTTTGTTTTTGTTTTTGTTTTTGTTTTTGTTTTTGTTTTTGTTTTTGTTTTTGTTTTTGTTTTTGTTTTTGTTTTTGTTTTTGTTTTTGTTTTTGTTTTTGTTTTTGTTTTTGTTTTTGTTTTTGTTTTTGTTTTTGTTTTTGTTTTTGTTTTTGTTTTTGTTTTTGTTCCCTATTGTGTTGTTTTTTGTACTCTGGAGGCTTTAGGGAATTTCCTGAAGCTCTAGAGTGCAAAAACCAGCACAACGGACAAGGTGTCCATTTTTCTGAACTTCCAGTTTGCCTGTTTGGCTGTTTTTTCATCATCCCGGGCTTTAGTAAGGTTTGCATGCATGTGTGGGGGCGTGGTGTGTGTGTGTTGTGTGAAGGGGAAGTGTGGGGGGTGCACATGCATGGGGGAAGGAATGGGTGTGGGCATGTGAATGCATGTTAGCACATGCACATACAGTGGTACCTCTACTTACGAACTTAAGTATACTGATACTACAGTAGACATTGCAATTCAATGTAAGGATATATAAAAGATTACCTTGGTTGTTATGAATAAAGAAGCAACCCAAATGTTATGTAACATTTTTCCTGAGATCCTAGGGCTGATGACCCTGGGCTAAATGGTCATCTGACCTGATGGCAGCAGCAGCTTCCTGAATCCACCTAGTGGAATGTTCTTATTCTTTTTTGAATAGATTCAGGAAATGCCATCCTTCTAATTTTCATGTCAGAAACTGATTCCGACATTTCCTTCCATTGGAAAAAGCAGTGTGCCATAATGGCACAGAGGCAATCATTTATGAGAAAATGAAACTTGATGTCAGGACCTCTTCAGCGCCAAGAATTTGGATCTGGACCAGCAATAGAGATCACGGGCTTGTGACAGAGAACCTCTTCCTGATCACAGGGGAAAATAGGGCCCTCCTGACCTTTATGGTCTTGTTATGCACAACACCTTCGTATTTAGTTTGCCAAAATACCCTGGCCAGGAAGACGGTATACTCCACCTAGGTTTATTTCTCCTGTTTGATATTGTTTTTGAATGGGCAGGTATTGGCTTCAGGTTCAAAGTTTATTGGAAAAATCAGATTGATATTATTAACATTTCACACTGGGCTTATAACCAATGTTAGAATCCTAAACTTAAAACAGAGTATGGGATTTCCACCATAATATCACATCATCTATACCAGTGTTTCCCAACCTTGGCAACTTGAAGATACCTGGACTTCAACTCCCATTCACTGGCTGGGGAATTCTGGGAGCTGAAGTCCAAATATCTTCAAGTTGCCCAGGTTGGGAAACACTGATCTATACCACATCTATGAACATGTGTCAGACTTCAGGTTCATAAAGATGGGACTGTCACTGTGAGCATTATTGTCATTTTGATGTAGCAATAGCATTTAGACTTATATACCACTTCATAGTGCTTTTACAGCCCTCTCTAAGCAGTTTGCAGAATCAGCATATTGCCCCCAACCATCTGGCTCCTCATTTTACCCACCTCGGAAGGAAGGAAGGAAGGAAGGAAGGAAGGAAGGAAAGAAGGAAGGAAGGAAGGAAGGAAGGAAGGAAGGAAGGAAGGCTGAGTCAACTTTGAGCCGGTGGTGAGATTTGAACTGCTGAACTACAGCTAGCAGTTAGCTGAAGTAGCCTGCAGTGCTGCATTCTAACCACTGTGCCACCCCGTCTCTCTATATAAGGAGATAATATAAAGGTCAGCTCTGGTCCAATCACGGTGTCTCCCTTTCAGACTACACAGAAGTGTGGGAAGCCATTGAAGCAATAGACCAGATGATCCAGTGAACGACAAAGCACCTGCATTGAGATCTGTTCAAGAGTATCACATTGCACACAGGAGAAGTTCCCTCGGTAATCCTTCCCTTTGAAACGAAGTATAAAAAGTATATTCCCTTTCATCTTTATGAATGAAAATGAGTGGAAAGGAAGGAAGCAGAATTTTTCTACATGGCTCTAATCATAACTCTGTACACCTAATGTACAAAGGGAATGATTAAGCCTAGACTTTGAAACAGCTCTGTGTATACTGTTGGGTTGATTCTATGAGTGGCAAGACACCACGAACCAAACATTTATTTATTTATTTATTTATTAATTTTTTGGATTTGTATGCCGCCCCTCTCCGTAGACTCGGGGCGGCTAACAAAAGTGATAAAAAACAGCATATAACAATCCAATACTAAAACAACTAAAAAAACCTTATTATAAAACCAACCATACATAGAAACACACCATGCATAAATTGTAAAGGCCTAGGGGGAAAGAATATCTCAATTCCCCCATGCCTGATGGCAAAAGTGGGTTTTAAGAAGCTTACAAAAGGCGAGGAGGGTGGGGGCAATTCTAATCTCTGGGGGGAGTTGGTTCCAGAGGGCCGGGGCTGCCACAGAGAAGGCTCTTCCCCTGGGTCCCGCCAAACAACATTGTTTAGTTGATGGGACCTGGAGAAGACCCACTCTGTGGGACCTAACTGGTCGCTGGGATTTGTGCAGCAGAAGGCGGTCCCTGAGATTATCTGGTCCAGTGCCATGATGGGCTTTATAGGTCATAACCAACACTTTGAATTGTGACCGGAAACTGATCGGCAACCAATGCAGACTGTGGAGTGTTGGTGTAACATGGGCATATTTGGGGAAGCCCATGATTGCTCTCGCAGCTGCATTCTGCACGATCTGAAGTTTCCGAACACTTTTCAAAGGTAGCCCCATGTAGAGAGCTTCCTTCCTTCTTAGAAAATGATATTATGTGATCTCTGCTTGATTCTGTTGCAATGCTCCCATGGAGATTTCCTCCGGGTTCCACTAATTGGTGTCTCACAACTTAATTATCTATATGGAGTTGCTGGGATGATTTCTTTACCAAGTGTTACTATTTGGAGACAAATACAGCCTGATAAACTTAGATGTACTACCAATGAGATAAAATCATAGCTTCTCCACGAGCTCATTTTTGTCTTCTTTATAATGTTTCACTTATTTATTACTTATTTATTAATTGGATTTATATGCCACCCCTCTCCGGGGACTCATAGTGAACAAAAGATTGTGTTGGAAAATAAAAAAATACTTAAAGAGGAAGAAGATCTTTAGAGATTGGCTTTTACTACCTTGAATTTTTATTAAAAAAATGATTAAGCTGATCATTTCAAACTTATATATTTCAATGAGATGTCCAGGCATTTAATCTATTGTACTCCTCCTCCCAAAAGGGTTCTTAATGAAGTATGTGGAAACCAATAGCTAGATTGATGCATATCATTTCAAAGGAGTTAACACAGTAATAGAATTGGAAGAGACCTTGGAATCTTCTAGTCCAACTCTCTGCTCAAGGAGGAAAATTGATACTGTTTCAGATTGTTCGCTCTCTTCTTAAAAAACCTCCAGTGTTGGAGCATCCTCAACTTCTGGAGGCATGTAGTTCCACTAATTAACTGTTCTCACTCTCAGGGAAGTTCTCTTTAGTCCTAGGCTGGTTCTCTCCTTGATTAGTTTCCTATTGCTTCCTATTCTGCCTTCAGGTGCTTTGGAGAATATGTTGCCACAAAGCTTCTTTATGGCAGCCTCATTGACATTGGAACACTGTTATCAGTGTTATATTGGTTCCATCTCTCTCTCTCTCTCTCTCTCTCCCTCCCTACCCACCCACCCACCCATCCATCCATCCATCCATCCATCCAAACATCCATCCAAACATCCATCCATCCATCCATCCATTATCATTACCATTATTATTATTATTATTATTATTATTATTATTATTATTATTATTATTATTATTATCCACACTGTAACAGCCTCCAGACACCGAAACATATCCTTTGCTTACAAGTAGACTGGTTGTCCCAGTCTAGATCAGGAAACATAGTGTTGTTTGGCTTGTTAATTCTTTGATAGAGGAAAACCTGGAAATTCTAGGGGTATAGAAATCCAAACACCTTGGGAAATGGCAAGTACAAACCTCTTCTGTATGAGAGTTTAGCTAAGACAATTACAGTGACTACCACATAGTCAATAAGGATCAAACTTATCTCAAGGGTAACTTTATCTTTCGTATTAACAGTAATGCATTGTACCACCTAGATGTCTTTCCCACATTGATTAGGGAAAAATAGCGAGAAGCATTTTAGCTTGCAAACATATTTGTACTGCAACAAAAATTAAAACTGAAATCACTCTATTTTTTTTTAATGATATAGTGAGAAAAAGGTTGGAAAGAGCAAAGCAATCCTGGCTGGCTCATGCTATCCAAAAGAACTGTTTCTTGTCACTTTATGGCACAGCACGTTAAAATTGGACAACAGGGACCAAACCAAGAAGAAAAAAATTGGAGAAATTTGCAGAAGAATCCTAATCCTAACCCTAATCAGCTGCAGCTGTTGGCAGGAAGGACGTGCGATTGTTTTAATTCATTTCTATTAAGGACAGAATTTTAAAATGTCTGAATTCTGAACAGAATTGGAGTAAGGAGAAAAGGGACTGGGTTATTGGGATAACTTTTTCTTTTCTTTTATGATTAAAGCAACTATGTGCATCACTAGAATGGGAGATGATAAAAGTTGACACAATACTATAACCATGTGTTTGTATCTTTCAATTTGTATTCTTTTTGCTTTTTTCCTAGTACAAATTGATAACTTATTAGTAACTTTGTTGTGTTGTATCTTTTTATTCTTGATGAATGTATTTTATTCTTATGTACACTAAGAGCTTATATACCCAAGACAAATTCCTTGTGTGCCCAATTGCACTTGGCCAATAAAGAATTTTGTTCTGTTCTATTCTATTCTATTCTATTCTATCCCATCCCACTCTACTCTACTCTACTCTACTCTACTCTACTCTACTCTACTCTACTCTACTCTATTCTATTCTCTAAATGGAAAAGTGTGCTGAAGATCTGATTGTTCATACAAAGCCAACTGTTCAGAGGTGGGTTCCTCTTTGTTCGTACCAGTTCCATGGAACTGGTAGTAACTTGGTGACTTGGGTTGCTAGAAATGGCAGTGACCTAGGCCTGCCATACCCCTGAAACAGCTCTCTCAGCAGCACCATAGGCTGCCGCCATCTGGTCCTTTGCTTCTGTGCATGTGCAGAAGCTGTGTTTTGCTTCTCCACATCTGCAGAAACTGGGTTTTTAACACTGTGCATGTGTGCCAGCCTGCATGACCTGTCCAGGAGTGAACCAGCAGTGAAGAAAAGCAAAACCCCACCCCTGCAACTGTTTTCTTCATTACGTTTAGTGGCTCCTGGTTGCAAGAAATGCAAAGCCAAGTTTCATTTTTATTAGTTTAACGCAGAGGTGTCAAACTTGATTTCATTGAGTTCTAATGGTTGTGTTTGACCTAGGGGGGCCAGAGAAGGCATAGCCAGGATGTTCATGGCCAGCTCAATGTCACTCTTGTCACGGTCTCCTGTGATGGCCTGAATGCTCTGCCAGTGAAAACAGGCTCCTAGGCTCCATTTTTAGCTGCAATGGCCTCTTGTAACCCTTCAATTTTCATTGGTGGAGGCACGTGACCAGTGAAGGGCTGCAAAAAAATTATTACCATATTGTGGGTGGGGCTCATTTTGTGGGTGTGGCTTTCCAGTCATGTGACCATGTGGGAGTGGTTTGGTGATCATGTTGCCGGGGGAGTGGCTTAAAGGTCATGTGACTGGCTTAAAGGTGGCCAACGTGACATCACTCACGTCAAGGGTTAGGGTTAGGGTGATTGGCCTCTCCTCGCCTCAAAGAGATACAATTTTCCTGTCTATTTACTATTACTGAACATCCAAAATATACTATTTAATTCTGTGTATATATGCCATATGTGTACATACGTATTACACACAGGCACACAAACATATACATTATCTGCTATATAAAATGTACGTGTATATACACACACAGATGCATACATAGCTCTTTTAAAATTATACTCATTCAATCTCATTTACTGCAATAGGAAAAACATTCCCAGTGCATAAAAGTGTACGTTGATCATTGTAAATGTAAAATTAATATTTCCATGATCCAAAAATTAAAACTTGTATTCCACAATTAGATGGGAGGTTCATAGTTTAACCTAATATTTTTCAACCTTAGCAACTTAAACATATACATTTTCTCTGTGTCTCTGTCTCTGTCTCTGTCTCTGTGTCTCTCTTGCAGAATTTCTAGTCAACAAAGTTACTGTGGAATCTCAGGTGTTGAAACCCACACATCTTAAAGAAACACAATTTAGAGAAACACTAGGTTAACCATACAAATTGATGTTCATTGCTTGTAAACGTCTGGATGCTTCTGAATACATCTGAATAAACTTTATGGGGCTTTTGCCCTGAGCCTTTCACAGGATCTCATAAAATTATTGTAGAACCCCAGAATTGTGCAAAATCAAATTTGAACAACCCTGATATAGATGACCACTACACCAGGGGTCCCTAACCTTGGCAACTTTAAGATTTGTGGACTTCAAGTATTGAAGTCCACAAGTCCACAATTCTGGGAGTTGAAGTCCACAAGTCTTAAAGTTGCCAAGGTTGGAGACTCCTGTACTATTCAACACTATAACTGCTTCCTGGTGTCTAGTGGCTGGCTGTGTTTTTGAACCATACCTCCTGTAAACCTAAGCCCTGGATCTAATGGACCAATAATAGGATTCCCTCTAAATTAGTTTCCTAGATTCTTAAATATTCCCATTCTGATGATTTTCATAATATCCGGATTTCAACATTAAAAACAGGCTTGGGGAAAAAAAATTAAGCTCCAAAATTGCAGACTCCATAGTTGCTACTTTTTCCCGCAACAGGAAATAGTTTTCAACTACCTGGCATTAGCACTGATACTTCCTCAAATGAAGAATGCTCACTCTTCCTGCTTCTGCAGAAAAGGGATTTTCAGCTAGGAAGACAAGGAAACATCTTTTGTTTATTCAGTGGCATGAAGGTCTAGCTTTTTTTTTTTTTAGTGGAAAGAAAAACTTCTTCCATTACAGCTACAGTGGAAACACTGAACACTACACTTATCACTATTAGAATTTCAAAGTTGTATGGGTGTAGAGTGAAATTTCCCAGTCAGGCATTCAGTTAGTCAGCATATGTTCCCGTTACTGTGCACTCAAGTAAAAGTAGTGTGGGGATGCTATTTACATTTCTGAACTCTGACAGTCAATTTTGATTATAAAAGAAATAGGAGATGCCTCCACAAATTGTCAATTTTGGAGCACAAAGCCTAAAAGCTTAATATAGCATATTGCTTTTGAAACATATTCTTTCCCACAAAGGGAAGAAGCCAGAACAAAAATATGCTAATTATCCATTCTTATGGTGTATTATGTAAAGCTAACAGCATTGAGTACAAGGACTGAAAAACTGATATTTAACTACGAGTTAACTACGAGTTTCTTAACAGCAAAGCTGCACTGTGTCATTCAATTAGCACTTGGAAAAGTAGCAAAATCATATTGCAATGGAAGACGGTTATTGTCCTCTGGTCTATGCATCTTGTTCACCATTATGTGACATAGTATGTGGATTGGATGAGTTGAGATCTTCTGACAGGTCACGTTCAAAACTAGTTTCTGCAGCTTCCTACCCCAATGCTTGTTTCTAACTTTATCTATCTATCTATCTATCTATCTATCTATCTATCTATCTATCTATCTATCTATCTGTTGTATCCTGAAATGGCTACCTTGTAACTCTGTAAATAGTTTGTTCCTCTTTCCAGCGCTGTCTGAGCCCAAGCAGGAAGTCGCTCCTGATTGGCTCAGACGCGGCCGGCTCTAGCTTTGGCGGGAACCGCAAAAGTATAAAAGAAGCGGTTTCTCCAGGCAGAGTCAGTCGGTACTCGCTGAATTGTCACTTTACCTTGCTGAGCTGTCACTTGTTCTCTGAGCTGAATAAAAGTACCGATTGCTCAAAACCCTGTCTCTGGGTCTACTTCACTGGCGACGAACGAACGGAAGAAACTTCGCGTGCAACATGGACAAAATCCAGATCGGCCAGGCTCCGGAACTCTTCGATCCCGAGAAAATGACATGGGACGAGTACATGGCCACCTTCGAGATCTTCCTCGAGGCGGCGGGAATGCAGGACGCCGGAGCCGATCGCAGACGGGCTATTTTTCTCAACTACTGCGGCGCAGAGATCCGTAGACTTGCCCAAACTCTCACCGAACCAGAACAAGCAAGAACCACAGCGTGGGACGTACTCCAACAGAAACTAGCGAGCCATTTCAAACCAACCAGACCAGCCATGGTTTACCGGCATCAATTCCACATGATGGCTCAGAGAGAAACCGAGTCGATCAGCCAATTTACAACGCGGCTTCGAACGGTACTTGCTCAATGCAAGTTTAAAGACCCGGAAGCTCGCCTCACCGACGCCTTGGTTTTCGGCATGAAGAGCAACACAGTGAGAAATAAACTCCTCACCGAAGAAGAGCCGACTCTACAAACCGTAATTAAATTAGCGCAGACCGCGGAAGCAGCCGACGCAGCGGCAAGAGAATTAAAAGAGCACGGAAGGCGAGAAATCATTGCCAAAATCGACGCCAAGTCTCCCAGCGCCGTGGGAACAGACGACCTCAGCCAGCCAACTAGCAACGGGGACAACTGCCTCCTCCTGCAAGACCAGCCGAGACACCCTAGAGCTACTCACCCAGCCCCCTGCGCGGGCTGCCGGGGAAATCACCAGCGCCATCGATGCCCCTTCCGAGACGCTACTTGCCGCCGTTGCAACCGGAGAGGCCACATCGCCATCGCATGCAGGGCAACGGCACCAGAAGAAACTTTTGCCACACAACAATACCAGCGACCTCAAAACCACCCCCCCCAATCACGAGAAAGGAGACCGTTCCGCAACTCGGGTCAAAGGAACTACTCAACCGCTAACCGCGACTACACTAGAGGTAACTCTCAATTTTCCGTGAATAACACGGCAACCAAAAAGGGGGCTAAAATTGTTATCTCATTGTTACTAAATAACCAGCCTTGCTCAATGGAGCTGGATACGGGCTCGAGATATACCATCATGCCCTGGGAAAAATTTAAGCTATATATGCCTAATGTGTCTAAGGCTGACCTAATTCAAACCTCTTTGGTGATCAGAGACTTCCAAGGGGGGGTAATCTCGGTCCTGGGAACAGCAAATGTACCTATTGCATTTAAGAATGTTAAATGTACCCTTCCCATGCTTATTGTGACGGGGGCCAAACACTCCCTGCTGGGTCTAGCGTGGATGGAACCGTTGGGGATCGAAATTTCGGGTGTGTGTAATGTAAACTGTGATAATATGCCTAACTTTGTGAAAGAGTTCCCTGAAGTGTTCAGCCCCACCTTGGGATTGTATAAGGGACCTCCTATATCTTTCTCTATTGACCCCAAGGTCCCACCGGTTAGACTGAAACCTCGCAGGGTCCCCCTTCCGCTTCTCCCCAAGCTAGACATACAGCTGGACAAACTCATTAGTCAAGGTATTTTGGTCCCTGTGGAACAGGGGCCATGGGAAACCCCCATAGTGACACCCCTGAAGCCAGATGGCTCTTTAAGAGTTTGCGCTGATTACAAATCAACCCTGAATAAGGCACTCCAACACCACCCCTACCCCATCCCGGTTGTACAACAACTCTTACACTCCCTGGGGGAGGGAAAAAGGTTCGCAAAGATCGACCTGGCGCAGGCTTACCAGCAACTTCCGGTCGATGAACAAACAGCAAACGCTCAAACGATTGTAACGCACAGGGGGGCTTTCAAATGCACGAGGTTACAGTTTGGGGTAAGCATAGCCCCAGGAATATTCCAGAGCATCATGGAACGCCTATTGTCAGGGGTAAATGGGGCAATTCCATATTTTGATGACATCTTAATTGCAGGGGAAAACCAGGAACAAGTGAACAAAAGAATAAGGGAAGTACTTAAGAGGCTACAGGACAAAGGGTTACGAATCAAGCCTGATAAATGTGTCTGGGGAACTAACAGTATTGAATTCCTTGGGTATAAAATAGATAAAGAAGGTATCCACCCCACAACAGAGAAGCTGAGAGCAATTAGAGAAGCCCCAGAGCCACGAGATAAGAATGAGTTGCAGGCATTTTTGGGCCTCCTTAATTTTTATTCCGTTTTTTTAAAGCAGAAGGCAACAGTAGCAGAGCCTCTCCATCGTTTACTCCAGAAGGAAGCCCGCTGGACATGGGGGAAAACTGAACGTGAAGCTTTTTCTCAAATAAAAAATTTATTAACTTCGAAAAGTGTAGTAGTCCAATATAGTGCTTCACTACCCATTAGGCTCACCTGCGACGCTTCGCCGTACGGCATAGGAGGAGTCTTAGCTCACGTTCTACCTAATAAGACAGAGGCCCCAATAGCATTTTTTTCAAGAACCATGACCAGCACTGAGAGGAACTATAGCCAGTTAGACAAGGAGGCTCTAGCATTAGTGGCAGGGGTGAAGAAGTTTCACAATTACATTTTTGGAAGAAGCTTTGAGCTAGTCACTGACCACAAACCCCTACTAGGCCTGCTAGCCCCCAACAAGCCCACTCCACCTTTTATGTCTCCAAGACTAATCAGATGGGCTCTTTTCCTCTCAGGGTATCAGTATGAGCTCACCCACAAGGGGGGGAAGGAAATCAATCATGCAGACGGCCTCAGCAGATGCCCCATAGCAGACTTAGTGGAAGACCCTGTTCCTTCCACAGATGTGCTAATGATAGAACTCGAGGAAAACCCACTAACCACAGCAAAAGAGGTAGCTGCACACACGCAGCAAGATCAAATCCTTAAACAAGTGGTGAACTGTGTTCTAAAGGGATGGCAAAATGATATTGTTAAACCTGAATTGTGTGATTTTAAAAACAAAAGGCTTGAATTATCATATGTAAAAGGTTGTTTGCTGTGGGGGGATAGAGTGATCATCCCCAAACGCCTAAGGGAAAAGGTACTCAAAATGTTACACGTGGGCCATCCTGGGATTGTCAGGATGAAGAGCCTAGCAAGGGGGCATTTATGGTGGCCAGGGCTAGATGCTGATATTGAAAGTTGGGTTTCAAAGTGTGACCCGTGCCAAGAGTCAAGGCCCAGTCCCCCCAAAACAACTCCGGCTGAGTGGGAACAGCCTGCTGGTCCTTGGTCTAGGATCCACATTGATTTTGCTGGCCCAGTTGGGTCTCAGTATTTTTTAATAGTGGTTGATGCCTTCTCCAAATGGTTGGAAATAATAGCAATGAACAACATAACCACAAGTGCCACTATCAAGGTATTGAGCAGACTGTTTGCATCCCATGGTTGCCCCGATCTCTTAGTGTCTGACAATGGGCCACAGCTAACAGCCAGGCAATTCGAATTATTCCTAGATGGCCTAGGGGTCAGGCATGCCCTCATCTCGCCTTACTCGCCCTGGGCTAACGGGTTGGCAGAACGTTACGTACGGGTGGCAAAGGAGGCATTGCACAGGTCAGGCCCTGGGGATGTGCAACAAAACTTGGACCAATTCTTACTAACCCAGCACATTACCCCTAACTCGCACACACATGTAAGCCCTGCAGAGTTATTGATGGGAAGGAAGTTGAGGTCACCATTAGACAAGTTAAATCCAAGGTTCTGTGTTAATAATAACCAAATGTGTATGAAACCAGAAAGAGAAATGTATTTGGGACAAAATGTATATGTAAAATGTTTTGATGGAAATGTAAACTGGATGAAGGGAATTATTGTTAAGCAAAACGCACCCAAGACTTATGTTGTTAAACTAGAGGATGGTCGTTTGTGGAAACGACACATAGACCACATTCGGAAACGAGCTGAAAATCAATTGCCACAACCCGCTGACATGGACTCTCCCCCTTCAACAGACTTTAGTACATTGCCCGAACTAAGAAACACGCAAAGAGACTTATCGGGCCAGGGGGAACCATCCAGCGACGCCGAGCCATCCTCGTCCTCCGAAGCCTTCGTTGGGCCTGCCAGGCCAAGTCCGCCGCACCGGGAGAACAGCGGCGAGCCATCCTCCACAGTCAGTTCTCTGGGTCTACTTCACTATCTATTTATCAGATTTGTATGCCGCCCCTCTCCGCAGACTCGGGGCGGCTCACAGCAATAATAATACAGTGTAAACAAATCTAATATTTAAGTTAATTTAAAACCCCAATTTAAAAACCAATCATACATACTAACATACCATGCATAAATTTTATCAGCCTAGGGGGAGGGAAAAGTCTCAATTCCCCCATGCCTGATGACAGAGGTGGGTTTTAAGGAGCTTACAAAAGGCAAGGAGGGTGGGGGCAACTCTGATATCTGGGGGGAGTTGGTTCCAAAGGGTCAGGGCCGCCATAGAGAAGGCTCTTCCCCTGGGTCCCACCAAACGACATTGTTTAGTTGACGGGACCTGGAGAAGGCCAACTCTGTGAGACCTAACTGGTCGCTGGGATTTGTGCGGCAGAAGGCGGTCCCGGAGATATTCTGGCCCGGCGCCATGAAGGGCTTTTTTTAAAAAAAAAATAAATCTTTTTATTAATTTTTCATAAAATAGACAGACAGACATACATACATACATTCAACATAAAAAGGTGGGGGTGTATTCTCCCTGCTTATCTCAAAAGTATGAATTTAAGTACAGAAAAAAGAATACATAATTGAATATATAATTGAATGTTAAAAAAAATGATTTGTTAAACTTTTCATTAAAGAAAATTCTTCTTCTAATAATTCTTTATATATAAACTAATTCTAATATGTTTCTAAACCAAACTTAATTTATCTAGCACTATTATAACCTAAAAAAGATCTTATCTTTACCAAAATAATTTACACATTTATATCTTAATTTTCTATTGTTTTTTCTTATCTATCCATATATAAACTTTATTCCATGTTTCATAAAATTTCGTATCTTCTTGATCATTTAAGCATCTTGTCATCATATCCATCTCGGCGCAGTCCAATATTTTTGTGATGACTTCTTCTTCTTTGGGGATATCCTCCCCTTTCCAATTTTGCGCATATATACAGTGATCCCCCGATCATTGTGAGGGTTCCGTTCCAGGACCCCTCGCAATGATCGGTTTTTTCGCGAAGTAGCGCTGCGGAAGTAAAAACACCATCTGCGCATGCGCAGATGGTGTTTTTACTTCCGCCGCAGCAGCGAGGAGCCGAAGATTGGGGTTTCCCCGCCGCCCACGCAGACTCCTCGCTGCCGCTCGCCCGCCCTTCGCCCGCCCATGCCGTTCGCTCGCGCCGCTTCCCAGCTGAGTCCTGAAGCCAATTCGCTTCAGGACTGAGCTGAGAAGCGGCGCGAGCGAACGGCGTGGGCGGGCGAAGGGCGGGGCGCGGCAGCAGCGAGGAGTTTGCGTGGGCGGTGGGGAAACTCCTCGCTGATGCCCGCCGCTCGCCCTCCTGCCAGCAAGAGGGGAAAGACCCAGGGAAGTCGCCCAGCAGCTGATCTGCCCGGCGCCATCTACGCATGCGTGGCCATAGAAAAAGGGCGCGCATGCGCAGATGGTGTTTTGACTTCCGGGTTGAAAAATCGCGATTTAGCCCATTCGCAATGATCGGGATCGCGATACCCGGGGGATCACTGTAATCCTAGCCGCAGTTAAAATATGTATAACTAAATATAAAATTTCTTTCTTATAACTCTGATTTGTAATTCCTAATAAATAGAATTCCGGGATAATTTCTACATCTTGCTTTACTATTTCTTTCATTATTTTCTCTATCATCTTCCAATATATTCTGGCTTTGCTACATGTCCACCATTGGTGATAATAAGACCCTATCTCTTTCTTGCATTTCCAACACATCGGGGAAGTTTTGGGAAACATTTTTGCTATCCTATTTGGTGGGAGGTGCCATCTATAAAACATTTTAATTTGATATTCTGGTCTGGTGCCATGAAGGACTTTATAGGTCATAACCAACACTTTAAATTGTGACCGGAAACTGATCGGCAACCAATGCAGACTGCAGAGTGTTGGTGTGACATGGGCGTATTTAGGGAAGCCCATGATAGCTCTCACAGCTGCATTCTTCATCCTAACTAGTATATTGTAATTGCAAATACCATTACTGCCAATCTTATAAAGACTGCCAATCTTTGTTTAGAAAAATGTTCCTTCTGTGGATGGGAATGAAATCTGTTCTAGACTGATTCTGATGTTATGGAATCTGTTGGTTTAATTAAGAACAAAAAAATGTTCTCATCTTTTGTTTCTGTTCTTAATAAACCAATAGATTCAATAATATCAGAATTAGTCTAGAATAGATTTAATTCCTATCCAGAGAAACAACATTTTTTCCAATCAGATATTGGCTGTCTTTATACTATAGCAACTTAGTTGTTACATACCTATATGGTCATACAACATTTGGCATAATACCATAATGTATCTCTATGATCATATGATGCCAAATGTTAGCATTAGATAAATATCTACCAAATCTCCTGTAGGTGATTCGGTTTGTTGGCTTTGATGATGTAAAGACTGATGATCAAAGGATTTTTAAAGCTCAGTTTTCTTCAAGAAATCAGGGATGTTGTGTATAATGTTCTATCATTGCAATTACAAAGTACTAGTTAGGATGAACTTTGAAACAAGCATTGGTGTAGAAAGCTGCAGAAACTAGTCTTGAACTTAATCTAAGTTAAAAGAATCCCAGCAAGCGAGGTATTTTATGGAATTATTATTCTACCCATGGTCCCATTAGATACAAGTGAGAAACCTGTAGCTATCCAAATGTTGCTGAGCTATAAACTTCCAGATGCCTCAGCCCACATGTCCAATGGAGAATGTCATCTCCTTCTGTTATGGAGCTTTGATCCTATTCTCACTTTTTAAATGAAACTGTCAGGAGCTATTGTGATCGGAGGATAGTTACCTCATGTAAGAACTCACAAAAATTATTTATTTATTGACCTTTAGGATTTGAATTTTTCTGTTCCAGTGGAGGTAATCTTCAGAAATGACAACTTCTTGAGTTCTGATACGTTAAATTACACTGTTCTACAATTTTTCAATTTTTTTTTAGTTGCAGAAATGAAATGTGCCATTTCTTAATGAATTTCACATGCTGAATTCAAATATAGTAATGAAATTTGTTAGTTGGCTCTAGTTTTCAAGCAATGGCCATTTTACATTTTCCAACTACAGGTAATAGGCAAATAATGTGCCAAAACTTAATACGTATATATAAATGCATATATTTTTATTAAAATGAAGTGAATTATATTCGCAACAGTAAATACATGAAATAATCTATTGTATATGTTTATCAAGAAAAACTAAATTAGTAAATAAGTTTAAAATGTTCAAAAGTTTAAATTTCTCATTAATCTTGCCTTCAGTTTGTGTCCCTTTTGCTTCTCTTGACTTTTCTTTTATATTCAAGGAAAGGATTGTGTTGGTTATGACCTTTAAAGCCCTTCATGGCACTGGACCAGAATATCTCCGAGACCGCCTTCTGCCGCACGAATCCCAGCGACCGATTAGGTCCCACAGAGTGGGCCTTCTCCGGGTCCCGTCAACTAAACAATGTCGGTTGGCGGGCCCCAGGGGAAGAACCTTCTCTGTGGCGGCCCCGACTCTCTGGAACCAACTCCCCCCAGAGATTAGGACTGCCCCTACTCTCCCTGCCTTCCGTAAACTCCTTAAAACCCACCTTTGCCGTCAGGCATGGGGGAACTGAAACACCTCCCCCGGGCATGTTCAATTTATACATGGTATGTTTGTGTGTGTGTTTGTTAGTAAATGGGGTTCTTTTTAAACCTTTTTAAATATTTTAAATCTATTTGGATTTGTTATGATTCGCTGTGTCTTGTTGTGAGCCGCCCCGAGTCTGCGGAGAGGGGCGGCATACAAATCTAAATAATAAATAAATAAATAAAATAAATTGTTTCTTACAATTGTATACTAGTCTGCAAGCATTGATAGGCTCCATTTACCTTGATTTTTTTCATAGCTGCAACGTCTTGATGGAAGCACTCCACATGCTTGTTACTCACTGCTCCACAGTTTTATGGAAAGAAATTTAGATGAGAGTGTAGAAAATGAATTTTTAAGGGCATGTTACAACAATGATTTCTGTAGGCCTGAATGAGTTTTTCAACCACTTCCTTGTAGTTTGCTGCTTTATTGTTTCCAAGAAAATTTGATGTCACTGACATGACCTTTAGAGGTTATGACCTTTAAAGCCCTACATTGCATTGGACCAGAGTACGTCCGGAACCGCCTGCTACCGCACGAATCCCAGCGACTGATAAGGTCCCACAGAGTTGGCCTTCTACGGGTCCCGTCAACTAAACAATGTCGTTTGGCGGGCCCCAGGGGAAAAGCCTTCTCTGTGGTGGCCCCAGCCCTCTGGAATCAACTCCTCCCAGAGATTAGAATTGCCCCCACCCTCCCTTTCTTTTGTAAACTACTCAAGACTCACTTATACCGCCAGGCATGGGGGAGTTGAGACACCTTTCTCCAGGCTCTTTTATACTTTGTTTTATGTTTGGTATGAATGTGTTGTTTGGTTTTTTAAATAATGATAGGGCTTTATATGTTTTTTAATATTAGATTTGTTCTACTATAATATTGTTTTTATTATTGTTGTGAGCCGCCCCGAGTCTTCGGAAAGGGGCAGCATACAAATCTAATAAATTATTATTATTATTATTATTATTATTATTATTATTATTAATGCTATCTTTTCCTTGCCATCTTTTCCTTGCCATGCAACAGAGAAAGAAACTCATCATAGTCAATAAGTTCATGGATTTGTGGGCCAACAAAAATTCCTTCATTTATTTTTGCAGCACTAAGCAGTGGAAATTTACTAATAAGGTACATGAAAACTGCTTTATTCCTGTCTATTCCTTCATGAAATTTTTCATTAATCCCAACTTGATGTGTAATGGAGGTAGTAAAATCTTGTTGCTGCCTACAAGTGCTGGATATTTTACATTTTTATTCTTTGTTGCAGTGTCTGCTGTAGCGGTCAGTCTCTTTTGATATAGTGCAATTCTTTCGCACAACTGTCCTATTCACACAGAAAGCAGAAATACTTAGTACAATCCACCTTGAAGACCAAGTAAGATAGCAACCACTTTCAGGTCATCCCATATTGGCCATTAATGTTGACCATAGTTAATGCATCTTAAGAGCTCTTTCAAGTTTTCATGTGTTTCTTTCATTGCAACTGCATAAGCAACTGGAAAGGATGGTAGTTGATTGCCATTATGCAGCAATAAAGCTGCATAATATAGAATAGAATAGAATAGAATAGAATAGAATTTTTATTGGCCAAGTGTGATTGGACACACAAGGAATTTGTCTTGGTGCATATGCTCTCAGCGTACATAAAGTAAAATATACATTTGTCAAGAATCATGTGGTACGACACTTAATGATTGTCATGGGGGTCAAATAAGCAATGAAGAAGCAATATTAATAAAAATCTTAGGATATAAGCAACAAGTTACAGTCATACAATCAACATGGGAGGAAATGGGTGATAGGAATAATGAGAAAAAACTAGTAGAATAGAAGTGCAGATTTAGTAGAAAGTCTGACAGTTTTGAGGGAATTATTTGTTTAGCAGAGTGATGGCGTTCGGGAAAAAACTGTTCTTGTGTCTAGTTGTCTTGGTGTGCAGTATTGATATTGATATCATATCATGAAAACTAGAGCTAACATACATTTTTAAATTTTATTTTTGTCTTTAGCACCCCAAAATTATACAAGAACAGCTGTTTTCATACTCACAACCTTTTAACCCGTAGAACAGTGTTATTTAACAGTTCTTGCTTTTAAATCCTGACATCTAGTTTCTTGGTTCTTGAACGTCTATTGTTGTACACCGCCCTGAGTCCATTTGGAGAAGGGTGGCTTTTAAATCTAAGAAATTAAATAAAATTAATTAAATTATTAATTTATCTTAAATCTGGATCCTGGTTTACTTTAGAATGAAACTAACCATTTTAAGAGTTTATGTCACTTCTGTTAGCTTTCAGGATTCAAGTAATAAAAGTTTCCAACAAAAACAACCTTATCCAGAGAAAGAAAACTTATTTGTATGCTGCCCCAAGTCTGCGGAGAGGGGCGGCATACAAATCTAATAAATTATTATTATTATTATGTCAGTACAACACAGCAAACGAGATCACTATGGTGGATTTCGTATTTCATCACCACTCGGGCGCTTCCCGAGCACCTAGGACTGCGTGATTGTTCTGTCTGGGTGCTCCCAGACTTCAACACCAACTGAAAAAAGCAGCCAGACACGCTGGTAAAAGCAAAGGCACTTTATAGTTGGAAAAACAAACACAGAGAAAAACCTGTTCTTCCCAACAGACAGGCTATGAGGCTTCACAGCAGAGTCATGACGGCCAGACAATACAGCAGACTTCTTGCTGGCACACACACCACTGTAGAGAATAAGACCCACGTCTTTCCCCCCAAGGTTTCAGCCTTCAGGGCCACAAGCCAGAGTCAGAAACGCCAAAGATCACAGCCAGGTCCAAGGACTCCCAAAGATAATACTCCACAATACAGGAAGGATGGGTCTGCCTTTTCAGCCTTTCTGGGGAGAACCACACCCAAACCCAGCTGATGCCTATTTAGGGCTGGAAATACCTGGCTAATTGTCCCCTTCGTTGTGCTGCTCTTCTCTGCCTGAGATCGATGATGGCTTGTGCATTTTCATCCAAGGACTCCAGGCTGCTTGCTGGGGAGAGCTCCACCCCAGGGGACTCAGGCTGTTCTCCCTCTCCCTCGGCCTGATATTCCTCCTCCCCGTCTGCCTGGGCCTCCTCCTCCTGTTCCTCCTCCTCCTGTTCCTCCTCCTCCTGTTCCTCATCCTCCCCCTCTGAGCATGGAGCCGGCAGAGGTTCAGCCGTTCCCTGAGGAGCCTCAGACGGAATCACAACAGTGATGTAGCGGCTAATTATGTTTGCCGATCCCAGTAAAGCGGCCTTTTGCAATTGACAGATGGAGATTTTGTCGATTCCAATAGTTTTCAAATGTCCACTGAGATCTTTTGGCACTGCGCCCAGCATGCCAAATATTACTGGGACCACTTTCACTGGCTTATGCCAGAGTCGTTGCTGCTCGATTTTTAGATCTTCGTATTTCACTAATTTCTCTAGCTACTTCTCCTCAATTCTGCTGTCTCCTGGATTGCGATGTCGATGATCCATACTTTCTTTTTCTCCACGATCACAATGTCTGGTGTGTTATGCTTCAGAATTCGGTCAGTCTGAAGTCGGAAGTCCCACAGTAGTTTTGCTTGCTCATTTTCGACCACTTTTTCGGGCTTATAATCCCACCAGTTCTTTGCCACTAGTAAATGGTAGTTCCGGCACAAGTTCCAGTGGAATTATTATTGTTGTTGTTGTTGTTGTTGTTGTTGTTGTTGTTGTTGTTGTTGTTGTTATGCTCAACCCAACCAGCTGATATGTGAACATTTCTAACAACAGTCATGCTTTTGTGGGACTCCTTGATTCACTGGGCCCAGCAAAGATACCATCTGTTTTTGTTTTAATTATTCATTGCAACAGCCTTACAACATCCAAGAATCAATTTCCTCTTTAAAAAGTAAATGGTCAGCCCTATTTTCTGCCTCCCCTTAAAGAAACACCCTGCTCTTATATTGTGTTTCAGGGTCTCTGACTTAAAAAACAACTGCACCACAGACAACTGTCAATGTGACGGTTTCCTCCTCATTCTCTGGTTACGTGGTTCAAATCAAACATATTTGCTTTCCACGACTGATATAAAAGCCTGGCTTTTGGCAAATGAATAGACTTCCAATCCTGTATGCTGTGTTCACAGGACATTTGTTGCTCTAGAGTTTGTGTGTGTGTGTGGTGGGTTTTGTTTTGTGTTTTTGATACTCTGAATATCCCCCCTCCCCATAAGAAGGCTATGTTTGAACGTCTGTTCTTCAAAAGAGGTAATGAAATTAGATTTAGAATGGAGGCACTCTGATGAGGATTGGGACCATGCATTCCAAGTAAAAACATACTTCGGCATTATGAACCACATGGTGCAGGGGTTAGAGTATACTACTGCAGGCTACTTCAACTGACTGCCAGCTGACTGCAATTTGACAGATTGAATCTCACCAGGCTCACGGTTGACTCAACCTTTCATCATTCCTGGGTGGTAAAATGAGGACCCAGATTGTTGGGGGCAATATGCTGATTCTATAACATAGGGCTGGAAAGCATTGTGAAGTGATATATAAATCTAAGTGCTACTGTTATTGCTGTGAGCCTGTCCCCATGAGGATGACTGTAGGAGAATGCATAACAGAATACTCATGGAGTCGTCATTACTTGATTCCTCCTTCCATGTGAAATCCACTTTTATATCAGGATATATCTCTCTCTACATCTCTATCTCTATAATCTCTCTCTCTCTCTCCCTCTACATCTATCTATCTATGTATCTATCTATCTATGTATCTATGTATCTATGTATCTATCTATCTATCCATCCATCCATCCATCCATCCATCCATCCATCCATCCAT